>NC_034177.2:80986530-81206530 GCF_002021735.2 Oncorhynchus kisutch | reverse complement strand
AAACAGGTCAACATTCACAAGGCTGCAGGGCCAGACGGTATACCAGGATGCGTGTTGCGAGCATGCACTGTACAACTGTCTTCACTGACATTTTCAACCTCTCCCTGTCCGAGTCTGTAATACCAACATCTTTTAAGCAGACCACCATAGTGCCTGTGCCCAAGAACACTAAGGTAACCTGCTGAAATTATTACCAACCCGTAGCACTCATGTCTGTAGCCATGAAGTGCTTTGAAAGGCTGGTCATGGCTCACATCAACACCATTGTCCCAGAAACCCTAGACAATGTCCATTTTGCATACCACCCCAACAGATCCACAGATGATGCAATCTCTATTGCACTCCACACTAGCCTTTCCTACCTCAACTGCTCTGCCTGCGGCTATGGAACCCTGACCTTTTCACCGGACGTGCTACCTTGTCCCAGTCCTGCTGTTTTCAACTCTCTCTCTCTACTGCACCTGCTGTCTTTAACTCTGAATGATCAGCTATGAAAAGCCAACTGACAATTTACTCCTGAGGTACCGACCTGTTGCACCCTCTACAACCACTGTGATTATTATTATTTGACCCTGCTAGTCATCTATGAACGTTTGAACATCTTGGCCAAGGTTGTTCCTTTTATTTCTTATTCTAATCCTTATTTTTTTAACCTTCATTGTTGGTTAGGGGCTCGTAAGCAAACATTTCACTGTTGTATTTGACGTATGTGACTAGTACAATTTGAATTGCTTTGTTTGGCATATAACCTGTTAGTTCATATGCCTTGCCACCGTAATATATAGGTCTAATGCCAAGACAATAAGAAGACACAGTGGCAGAATAAATTCAATCACACCTTTGTTTCATCACAAAATCAGAGAGCAACATCTGTCCGGTGAAGTCCACAAAACATATTGCATGTAACAAACAGTTACAGCATGGTCAAGCAAGTTAATGTTTCCAACATTTTAACTAAACAACTATTGATTTAGCGTTACCTCAAGTTGCAAAGAAAACAGTTGCTGCCTCCACTATTCCAGCACCATTTCAACATTATCTAATCACCTATGCTTAGTCTAATACAGTGACAACTAAAAGATACGAAAAACGATTTAGTCCAATCATCATAAGCTAAATATGATGTGGCTGGCCCTGGTACTGATTTCTGTGTGTGCGCAAGTAGAAAAGACATGTCGTCTCACCCTACTTATAGAGAAATACCAATGCCGTCCTCTTTCATGTTGCCTAAACAGTCTATGACTCTTGTCATACAGTACACGCTTTTTAGTTTTTGTTGTCCTAGGCTACCTGGCTAAAATTCTTGCTCACTAGCCTAACTTCCTTTCATGGGCAACGATGTGCCAGGCCAGCTAGTTAATATTAGCCAGCCAACTACACGTAGCTACATGTTGAACTTCAATCCTCTCAGGCCAGGGGCACAATGTATAAATGTATGGTTGGCTTCCAGTGTGATGTGATTGGTGTGAAGCCAAATTCAAACTGGCTTCCCACTTTTTTTGGGTGCGCCAGGAACATTCACAGCTGAGCTCACTCAGTTTAGCTCAACGCTGATTAGCTATTTTCAAATAGCCAATCAAGGGGTCTGTTCTTAAGCACTTCCTGTGTTATTGAAAAGCCTTGACAGGCGGGTCAGTGTTTAGCCGGAATGAGGGCACACTTTCTGGAATGTGCCTGCCACATGGCCAAATGTTGTTTTCACTTTGTGTGCACTGTAGAACGAAGCATCTGCCTGGGTTGCTAGTGATGATGATGAAGAGGAGGGGAGTAGCGTAGGCAGCCAAAATACTTCACTTGGAGCATTAGGGGCAATTAGAAGGATGTTCTGTGCTTTTAATCTCTGATTAAATGTAATCTATTTCCTGAGTCCAGTCCATTCAGCGGGCTTACAGACCATACACCACCAAACCCATATGGACCAAATGGAAATTTAAGTTGATCAACTCAGCACAATATATGTATGGATTCGCTGTGCGATTCATAGTTGAGTTTGTTTTCACATCACTGTTAGTTTTATAGAAGATCGGAGGTTTAGTAGTGTGTAAATAATTGTGTATTCAGACCGGATCAATGGCAATTCTACTGAGGGGTCCAACCCTATTAACCTCTGTCCACTGACTGGGTGGCCGTCTCTGAGAAAAAAACAGCTTTTAACTCAATTAAATCATTTAGGGGCTGTTTTAACCTGTTGCGACGAGCAATCCGGTATCCGGGAGCGTAATTATAGCCTCAAGCTCATTAGCATAACGCAACGTTAACTATTCATGAAAATCGCAAATGAAATGAAATAAATATATTGGCTCACAAGCTTAGCCTTTTGTTAACAACACTGTCATCTCAGATTTTCAAAAAATGCTTTTCAACCATAGCTACACAACCATTTGTGTAAGAGTATTGATAGCTAGCATAGCATTAAGCCTAGCATTCAGCAGGCAACATTTTCACAAAAACAAGAAAAGCATTCAAATAAAATCATTTACCTTTGAAGAACTTCGGATGTTTTCAATGAGGAGACTCTCAGTTAGATAGCAAATGTTCAGTTTTTCCCAAAATATTATTTTTGTAGGAGAAATCGCTCTGTTTTGTTCATCACGTTTGGCTAAGAAAAAAACCTGAAAATTCAGTCATTACAACGGCAAACTTTTTTCCAAATTAACTCCATAATATCGATAGAAACATGGCAAACTTTGTTTAGAATCAATCCTCAAGGTGTTTTTCCCATGTCTATTCGATGATAAATCACTCGTGGCAGTTTGGTTTCTCCTCTGAACAAAATGGAAAAATGCACGCACCTGGAGATTACGCAATAGTTTCGACGGAGGACACAGAGCGGACACCTGGTAAATGTAGTCTCTTATGGTCAATTTTCCAATGATATGCCTACAAATACGTCACAATGCTGCAGACACCTTGGGGAAACGACAGAAAGTGTAGGCTCATTCCTTGCGCATTCACAGCCATATAAGGAGACATTGGAACACAGCGCATTCAAAATCTGGCTCACTTCCTGTATGAAATTTCATCTTGGTTTCACCTGTAGCATTAGTTCTGTGGCACTCACAGACAATATCTTTGCAGTTTTGGAAACGTCAGCGTGTTTTCTTTCCAAAGCTGTCAATTATATGCATAGTCGAGCATCTTTTCGTGACAAAATATCTTGTTTAAAACGGGAACGTTTTTTTATCCAAAAATGAAATACTGCCCCCAGAGGTTCAAGAGGTTAACTCTTGATCCATATTAACACATTTAAATCTGTTTGGCCACAGGCCAAGATTCATGCCATGTTAAAGACTGCTCTGCTAAGACATACTTAACTTACTCATAAATCACCTAGCCATCAAAACAGCAGTCTTTGTTCCCATGTCATAATAATTCCTCACACAACTCCTCCCCCTCCCCCCCATTAAGATATTTTATGTTAAGTAGATGATGATGATCAAACCCCTCTCTCTCTCTTAGTCTTCTACCCCTGGGAACCATTCAAACCCACATTCTCTTACTCCCACTGGGCTTCTCAATACACTAGCCATTCGTTTTGCTGTGAGGAGATGCTGTCCTTCACTGTTGACTGTCTGAATGAGCCTATAAATGCCATTAGGCAACCAACTCCCATATTGAATATTCACGTCTGTTGCTCACAACCACTGTGGTGAATTTGGATGTCTTATTTTCCATGCAAAAACTCAATTGTACCATTTATGGAGCGGCATGTTGGTTAGTATTGCTTACTTACTTACTGGTTAATCATAAGGCAAACATAAAGACTGGTTAACTAGGCTATACTTAGGACTTAGGTTTGGTGGTTTGTTCTGTTTGCATCTTCTGAAATCCCCTGGCTACGTGTGGTACCCCAGACTGTGACATATATTTAACAATAAGACAAGAGGGGGTGTGGTATATGGCCAATATACCACGACTAAGGGCTGTTCTAATGCACGACGCATCACGCAGTGCCTGGACACAGCCCTTAGCTGTGGCATATTAGCTCATATACCACAAACCCCCGAGGGGCCTTATTGCTATTATAAACTGGTTACCAAGGTAATTAGAACAGTAAAAATGAATGTTTCGTCATAGCCGTGGAATCGGTCTGATATACCACGGCTGTCAGCCAGTCAACATTCAGGGCTCCACCCAGTTTATAATAATGTAATAAAGTATGAATATTTATGTGACCTTTTCTTCTTTTTGTCTTTTTTACAGTCCCATAGAATCCTGTCAGAATTTCTACAAAGATTTCACGTTACAGATCGACATGTTCTTCAATGTCTTCTTCCTCCTCTACTTTGGCTTGCGGGTAAGTACTAAAGCCCTATTAACGCCACGTGCACACACACCCATCTCTCTAATGGTGGGAGCTGTATTGACATAGTACTGACAACTGATAGTTGGTGCACTCCCAAAGCCATTGGAGAAAAAGCCTGCCTGAAACCCTCGATGAATGAATAAAGTGCTAAGCTGCTTATGCAGCCACAACTCCACATGAATCACAACACTGACTATTCACAAACAACATGCTGTATGTCAGGGAAGGATGTCAGGAAAGTGATCTAGAGACAGCCCTCGCCTGAGGGTTAACATGTTTTATACAACATGTGGGTCCTGAATGCTGATTGGTTAAAACCACGTTTCAGACGGTTTCTATTCCACAAGTTACTTAAGTGATAAGGCCCTAGAAGCCTGTGTTTGGAGGATATATTGGCACATGTGTTGTTAGGCCCGAGACGAAGTCAAGTGCCGGCAAACCGTACCAATATATCCTCCAAACACCGGCTTCAAGGGGAGTATCACTTTTATACAACGGGTTACCAACATATTCAAGTATTGATTGACATATTTTAATTGTAAAAAATATTTTGAGGAATTTATTTATACCATTTCACCCTTCCACAAGATATAGTCCTGACACAAATCTAGGGTTGCTACCCAAGCCGGCTGGTTGTTTGTTCTATTGTTTCGGTTGCTAGAGACGTGACCCCGTCGTTCAGTCTTTTTGTTCTGTATCGTTCGTTCTAAATGTTCCATTGCCATACTGGCTGGCAATGTTTTTATCCCTTGCTTGCTCGCTAGCCAACTACGGCTAACTTAGTCACGTCAAACAGTGCAGCCAGAATAACAGCAAAGTAGCTCTATTTGCATTTGTTTAAGCTGTTTTCTAGTGACATTTATTTGGATACATCCATAACAATGAGCTAATGAGGCGTGATTTCACCTGGCATAGAACATGTGCTCTCTCATCGGGACACTGTTGATAATAGGAGCTAGCCAACAACACAGCTAACATGATCACTTCAAACTGAAGATGGAAAGACTGCAAACTAGCTGCACTTTCATTTGACCTTTTTTTCAATTGACATTTTCTTTGTATATATCCATAAAAAGGATGCCAGCTGGTTTCATCATTTTGACTGGCTGAGAAACGCTCCCTGCCTGCCTGTCTCGTCCCGACACCCGACATGTGCATTACTATGTGACGGCTGGAGATCCAATTTGAATATTGAAACAATGTTGCTGTCTCTCTCTCCGACATTTGCAAGGTTTATACAAATCTACACTGTTGAAAACTAAATGTTAGTCTAAAAGAAATGTGAGATAATGTCTAGATGCTTTTTATAGTGGAGAGCAAGTGTATAAATACCTGGCTGGGCTGATGAGACAGTGGATTATGCAGTCAGATGGAACAGCGTAAATAGGCATTTTAACATCGTAGCCGGTGGTAGAATAGACACTGTCTGGAACGCGGTTTTAACAAATCAGCATTCAGGATTAGACCGACCCATTGTATAACACCGGAAAAATGTATGATGTTAAAATGCCTATTTACAGCCTCCCAAGTGGCGCAAGGGTCTAAGGCACTGTATCGCACTGCTAGCTAGAGATCCTGGTTCAAGTCCAGGCTCTGTCGCACCCATGGGGCGGCGCACAATTGGCCCAGCGTCGTCTGGGTTACGGGCGGGTTTGGCCTGCCGGGATGTCCTTGTCCGATCGCTCTCTAGCGAATCCTGTTGTGGGCCGGGCACATGCACGCTGACACGGTCGCCAGGTGTACAGTGTTTCTTCCAATACATATGTGTAGCTGGCCTGAGGGTTAAGCGGGCATTGTGTCAAGAAGCATGGCTGGGTAGTGTTTTGGAGTACGCACGGCTCTAGACCTTCGCCTCTCCCAAGTCCATACAGGTGTTGCAGCAATGGGACAAGACTGTAACTACCAATTGGATATCACGAAATTGGGGAGGAAAAGGAAGGAAAAAAAAGCCTATTTACTCTGTTGCATTTGACTGCGCTAGTGGCTTCTGGCAACTTTTGTTCATGATAGATTCTCTCTTATACATTATATATCATACGGTCTTATTCTAAAATGGATTAAATAAGCATGGTTTCTCATCAATCTACACACAATACCCCATAATGACAATATGAAAACAGGTTTTTAGAAAAACAGAAATACTTAATTTACATAAGTATTCAGACCCTTTGCTATGAGACTCGAAATTGAGCTCAGGTTCATCCTGTTTCCATTGATCATCCATGAGATGTTTCTACAACTTGATTAGAGTCCACCTGTGGTAAATTAAATTGATTGGACATGATTCAGGAAAGGCTGTTTAAGGTCCCACAGTTGACAGTGCATGTCAGATCAAAACCAAGGCTTGAATTGTCCGTAGAGCTCAGAGACAGGATTGTGTCGAGGCACAGATCTGGGGAAGAGTACTAAAACATTTCTGCAGCATTGAAGGTCCCCAAGAACACAGTGCTTTCATCATTCTTAAATGGAAGAAGTTTGGAACCACCAAGACTCTTCCTGAGCTGGCTGCCCAGCCAAAATGAGCAATCGGGGGAGAAGAGCCTTGGTCAGGAAGGTGACCAAGAAACCGATGTTCACTCTGACGGAGCTGGGAGAACCTTCCAGAAGGACAACCATCTCTGCAGTACCAATCAGACCTCTATGGTAGGTAGAATGGCCAATCGGAAGCTACTCCTCAGTAAACGGCACATGACAGCCCACTTGGAGTTTGACATAAAGCACCTAAAGGACTCTCAGACCATGAGAAACAAGATTCTCTGGTCTGATGAAACCAAGTTTGAACTCTGGTCTGAATGCCAAGCATCACGTCTGGAGTAAACCTGACACCATCCCTACTGTGAAGCATGGTGGTGGTAGCATTATCCTGTCTGGATGTTTTTCAGCAGCAGGGACTAGGAGACTAGTCAGAAAAATGAACAGAGCAAAGTACAGAGAGATCCTTGATGAAAACTGTCTCCAGAGCGCTCAGGACCTCTGACTGGGGCAAAAGTTCAACTTCCAACAGGACAACAACCCTAAGCATACAGCCAAGACAATGCAGGAGTCTCTGATTGTCCTTGAGTGGCCCAGCCAGAACCAGGACTTGAACCTGATCGAACATGTCTGGAGAGATTTGAATATAGCTGTGCAGCGACGCTCCCCATCCAACCTGACAGAGTTTGAGATGATCCACAGAGAAGAATGAGAGAAACTCCCCAAAAACAATTGTACCAAGTTTGTAGCGTCATACCCAAGAAGATTTGAGGCTGTAATCACTGCCAAAGGTGCTTCAACAAAGTACTGAGTAAATAGGGTCTGAAAAGTTATGTAAATAAAAAAACTATTTTTGCTTTGTCATAATGAGGTATTGTGTGTGGATTGATGAGGGGGATAAAATTATACATTTTTGAATAGGGCTCAAAGGTAACAAAGTGTGGAAAAAGTCAAGGGGTCTGAATACTTCCTGAATGCACTGTACATCTTATACTTAGATACAGTATATGAAATGCATGTATTATGTTGCTATCTGCTCAAGGTTCAAATAAAACAATAAGAACTATACTTGAACTCTATAAAATAAAATAATTAGATTTAAGTTTAACACCTCTGTTTTCCATTCAGCGATGATCTTTATGAGATAATAGCACATTGTAAAGTGGCCATAAATGCTCCTGATAACTGTTAAAATGCATTATGATGGTGTCGTAAGTCATTGTACCTACAGCCTGCTATGAACTGAATGAGAAATAGAAGCAACACATTTAACCTGCAACATGGATTTTAAGGAATGTGTTACCCCCATGAATTGTTACTTCTATGTCTCCCTTCAGTTCATAGCAGCCAATGAGAAGTCTTCCAATACATCAATTTTTAGTACAAATAAACGACAACATTTGTTTGTTGAGTTTTGTTTTTGGTCAAAAAAGACCGAAATCAACCGGAATTTATTTATTTATTGAGGTAATCCGTTTCCAAGTATTCTCACAAATACATTTAACAAAAGATGTCTGTGATCGTGTCTCAATGTTCAGTAATCCAGGTATGAAATTGCTCTTTTGAAATACAATCTCTTTTTGGGCTTAGTTGTGGTCAATTTGCATAGTACAAATTATTATAATTATGTTCCCTTCCCCCGATGATCTGCTCCGACAAAAATCATCCTGCGGCTGATTCTAGTTGCCTTCCCCTGTAATACACAATAACTGCATCAACATAATACAGTATACGTGCAGGCTTTAAGTGAAGTGTTACCCTTCTATTTCTCCTTCAGTTCATAGCAGCCAATGATAAGCTGTGGTTCTGGCTGGAGGTCAACTCAGTGGTGGACTTCTTCACTGTTCCTCCTGTCTTCGTATCTGTCTACTTGAACAGGAGCTGGCTGGGTAAGGACAAACCTTTTCTGTCGTATCTGTCTACTTGAACAGGAGCTGGCTGGGTAAGGACAAACCTTTTTCTCCTTCTCCATTTCTCTCCATTTCTCTACAATGACTTGGAGCAGTGAGAGAGCTATTTATATGGCAAAATATTGCACCTGGAAAACTTAATGTCATGACAGCTCTTAGTTGCCATCTATTGGACATTCTTTGCACAGCGCCCTCCACAGGTTCCGCCTGGGAAACATACAATGGCCTGGATTGTATCATGGCCGACTTTTCTCAGTAGGCTATGCAGCAGTAGCGTGGTGACGCTATCGTTAGCATTGACTCGCTATACAGGACGATGAAAAAGGTTTAAATTGGCTTCTGTTATAATTAGCCATTCTCTGCACTCCCACTATATTATACTGTAGTTTGATGGAAAAGAAGACCGAGCCCAGCCAACAGCGAATGTTACTATAACAATAGGGAAAGTTGCAATGGAGTCCCAAATTTGGTTTACATTTGAATTGCAAAAAAATAATAATGATAAAGTGTTTAGGGGGAAAAAAAGAGTAACTGCCATTTTAACATTCTCAGAACGTCCCTACTAACGTTCTTGGAATGCAGAGGTAACCAGAAATGGTTTACTGGGAGGTAGTTCTCCTCTGCAGGGAGTCTTGAATCATCCTCTTTATTTCTGGAGGTAGTTGAAAAAGGAAACTGGGAGGGAAGCCATTGTTTTGAGATGGCCTAGATTCTCCTCTCCGCACCATGAATATGCATTCATAAATTATGTATGTGTTTATCTATTCATACTGGGGAAGCCAGTGAGATTAAAAAATCACTTTGAAGGAGAATGTGTCAGATAACACAGAAGAATACACCCCCGAACAGCCCACTCACGTCACATGTTGTTTGTGTAGAGGCGGATGGACACGTTCTGTACGTCAGACAGTGTATTTTAGGGTCATCTGGTCATAAACGGTCCCACACACACACACCACGTGTGTGAAATAGAATGTGTGTTTGCACTAGTGTACATTACATGTTTGGTTATTGCTGTGTGATTGTGTGTTGAAGTGTTTTAAGTGTTTGTAACATAGCAACAGCTATGACTGTCCCAACGATTCATGTATTTATTTATTTTATTGAACATTTATTTAACTAGGCAAGTCAGTTAAGAACACATTTTTATTTACAATGACGGCCTACCAAATGGCAAAAGGCCTCCTGCGGGGACGGGGGCTGGGATTAAAAATAAAATAAAATAAAAATATAGGACAAAACACACGTCACGACAAGAGAGACAAAACAACACTAAATAAAGAGAGAACTAAGACAACAACATAGTATGACAGTAACACATGACAACAACATGGCAGCAGTACAACATGACAACAAAATGGCAGCAGCACAACAAGGCAGCAGCACAACATGGTAGCAGCACAAAACATGGTACAAACATTATTGGGCACAGACAACAGCACACAGGGCAAGAAGGTAGAGCCAACAATACATCACGCAATCCATTGACTGGGTCCACACCAGAAAACACTGTGCCATAACTCTGGCCTATACGGGGCTACAGTGCCATGCATGTCAAACTCTCCGTTATCAACTGGTTGATATCAGAGGGGCCTCTAACTAGGGGCAGGTTATTAGGCCAAGGTATTATTAGGATGAGCTGGTACTGGAAATATCAGGTCTGCAGGAAATTAGAAGGTAGGGAATTATAGCAACATGACAACGATTGACAACAGGAGGGATTCCAATTAGAGCTACATAGTCCAATGCTTGATCTGGTACTGTAGATGTGTTATCAGGTAGATATTACATCAGACTCTAGGGTTAGAGTTAGCTGTAGATGTTACATCAGACTCTAGGGTTAGAGTTAGCTGTAGATATTACATCAGATTCCAGGGTTAGAGTTAGCTGTAGATGTTACATCAGACTCCAGGGTTAGAGTTAGCTGTAGATATTACATCAGACTCTAGGGTTAGAGTTAGCTGTAGATGTTACATCAGACTCCAGGGTTAGAGTTAGCTGTAGATATTACATCAGACTCTAGGGTTAGAGTTAGCTGTAGATGTTACATCAGACCCCAGGGTTAGAGTTAGCTGTAGATGTTACATCAGACTCTAGGGTTAGAGTTAGCTGTAGATATTACATCAGACTCTAGGGTTAGAGTTAGCTGTAGATGTTACATCAGACCCCAGGGTTAGAGTTAGCTGTAGATGTTACATCAGACTCTAGGGTTAGAGTTAGCTGTAGATGTTACATCAGACTCCAGGGTTAGAGTTAGCTGTAGATGTTACATCAGACTCTAGGGTTAGAGTTAGCTGTAGATATTACATCAGACTCAAGGGTTAGAGTTAGCTGTATATGTTACATCAGACTCTAGGGTTAGAGTTAGCTGTAGATATTACATCAGACTCTAGGGTTAGAGTTAGCTGTAGATGTTACATCAGACTCCAGGGTTAGAGTTAGCTGTAGATATTACATCAGACTCTAGGGTTAGAGTTAGCTGTAGATATTACATCAGACTCAAGGGTTAGAGTTAGCTGTATATTTTACATCAGACTCTAGGGTTAGAGTTAGCTGTAGATATTACATCAGACTCTAGGGTTAGAGTTAGCTGTAGATGTTACATCAGACTCCAGGGTTAGAGTTAGCTGTAGATATTACATCAGACTCTAGGGTTAGAGTTAACTGTAGATATTACATCAGACTCCAGGGTTAGAGTTAGCTGTAGATATTACATCAGACTCTAGGGTTAGAGTTAGCTGTAGATATTACATCAGACTCCAGGGTTAGAGTTAGCTGTAGATATTACATCAGACTCTAGGGTTAGAGTTAGCTGTAGATGTTACATCAGACTCCAGGGTTAGAGTTAGCTGTAGATATTACATCAGACTGTAGGGTTAGAGTTAGCTGTAGATATTACATCAGACTCCAGGGTTAGAGTTAGCTGTAGATTTTACATCAGACTCTAGGGTTAGAGTTAGCTGTAGATATTACATCAGACTCCAGGGTTAGAGTTAGCTGTAGATATTACATCAGACTCTAGGGTTAGAGTTAGCTGTAGATATTACATCAGACTCTAGGGTTAGAGTTAGCTGTAGATATTACATCAGACTCTAGGGTTAGAGTTAGCTGTAGATATTACATCAGACTCTAGGGTTAGAGTTAGCTGTAGATATTACATCAGACTCTAGGGTTAGAGTTAGCTGTAGATGTTACATCAGACCCCAGGGTTAGAGTTAGCTGTAGATGTTACATCAGACTCCAGGGTTAGAGTTAGCTGTAGATGTTACATCAGACTCCAGGGTTAGAGTTAGCTGTAGATATTACATCAGACTCTAGGGTTAGAGTTAGCTGTAGATATTACATCAGACTCTAGGGTTAGAGTTAGCTGTAGATATTACATCAGACTCTAGGGTTAGAGTTAGCTGTAGATATTACATCAGACTCTAGGGTTAGAGTTAGCTGTAGATAGTACATCAGACTCTAGGGTTAGAGTTAGCTGTAGATATTACATCAGACTCCAGGGTTAGAGTTAGCTGTAGATATTACATCAGACTCCAGGGTTAGAGTTAGCTGTAGATATTACATCAGACTCTAGGGTTAGAGTTAGCTGTAGATATTACATCAGACTCTAGGGTTAGAGTTAGCTGTAGATATTACATCAGACTCCAGGGTTAGAGTTAGCTGTAGATGTTACATCAGACTCCAGGGTTAGAGTTAGCTGTAGATATTACATCAGACTCTAGGGTTAGAGTTAGCTGTAGATATTACATCAGACTCTAGGGTTAGAGTTAGCTGTAGATATTACATCAGACTCTAGGGTTAGAGTTAGCTGTAGATATTACATCAGACTCTAGGGTTAGAGTTAGCTGTAGATATTACATCAGACTCTAGGGTTAGAGTTAGCTGTAGATATTACATCAGACTCTAGGGTTAGAGTTAGCTGTAGATGTTACATCAGACCCCAGGGTTAGAGTTAGCTGTAGATGTTACATCAGACTCCAGGGTTAGAGTTAGCTGTAGATGTTACATCAGACTCCAGGGTTAGAGTTAGCTGTAGATATTACATCAGACTCTAGGGTTAGAGTTAGCTGTAGATATTACATCAGACTCTAGGGTTAGAGTTAGCTGTAGATATTACATCAGACTCTAGGGTTAGAGTTAGCTGTAGATATTACATCAGACTCTAGGGTTAGAGTTAGCTGTAGATAGTACATCAGACTCTAGGGTTAGAGTTAGCTGTAGATATTACATCAGACTCCAGGGTTAGAGTTAGCTGTAGATATTACATCAGACTCCAGGGTTAGAGTTAGCTGTAGATATTACATCAGACTCTAGGGTTAGAGTTAGCTGTAGATATTACATCAGACTCTAGGGTTAGAGTTAGCTGTAGATATTACATCAGACTCCAGGGTTAGAGTTAGCTGTAGATGTTACATCAGACTCCAGGGTTAGAGTTAGCTGTAGATATTACATCAGACTCTAGGGTTAGAGTTAGCTGTAGATATTACATCAGACTCTAGGGTTAGAGTTAGCTGTAGATATTACATCAGACTCTAGGGTTAGAGTTAGCTGTAGATATTACATCAGACTCTAGGGTTAGAGTTAGCTGTAGATATTACATCAGACTCTAGGGTTAGAGTTAGCTGTAGATATTACATCAGACTCTAGGGTTAGAGTTAGCTGTAGATAGTACATCAGACTCTAGGGTTAGAGTAAGCTGTAGATATTACATCAGACTCCAGGGTTAGAGTTAGCTGTAGATATTACATCAGACTCCAGGGTTAGAGTTAGCTGTAGATATTACATCTCAAATAAGAGTACAGATTATTGTATGGGACAACATACAAATGTTAAGAAAAACATTTAGTTCATGTATTTATTGGTTTCTTATAATTTTGATAAGAGATGAAAATGTAATGGTTTGAAGGTTGTTTCTAAAAAAAATTATCTAAATGTACCAATTTTAAGGTTGTGTCATTAGATTTGGGGTGTGGTGGGTTGCAAGAAATTATTGCGGAGATAAAAGTGGTCCCCAGAAATTCTGCTGGAAAAATGTGTCTCTGTTGAACAAGTTTCAATACCACTGTTCCAACGGTACTGTAGAGGTATCAGGTACGCGTTACACCAGACTCCAGGTCTAACATGAATAATCTGTCCTGTGGTTGGTGACTGAGTGACATGTCCCCACATCCATCTCTATTGAGTTAGGCTCCAGTGGGTAGTTGACAAATTTGCAAAGGCTTCACTGATAATCAATAGAAAGATCCATCAATGGTTTGAGTGGACATCAATTCTATTTCCATCTTACCAATTGTGTTTTGTCTCCAGTCGTCTGTTTCAGAGGGAAACAATGATGATGTTAACACAGTGTTACATCAACTCCTGTGGACTCATTCAGTTTTCTCGCTCTGTGTGACTAAATGCTATGCAACACACACACACACACACACACACACACACACACACACACACACACACACACACACACACACACACACACACACACACACACACACACACACACACACACACACACACACACACACACACACACACACTACTAGGTGATAGCAGATCATAATTGTTACAGCACATCACATTTCAGCAGCCTTTATTCTCCACCAGAGGACTATCCTCTCTATGCATTTCTCAGTAATGTTCTTTCACCTTCTGCCAAATTGGCTATAAATGAAGAGGGTAGAGAAACGTGCGGCTAATCTAAAAAGACACGCAGCGTTCCTACATGGAAATAAGAAATTAATCTTCTTAAACTACGTGAAGTGGGTATCTCTCCCTCGAGAGCGAGAAGGCCATAGCCAGGCTAGCTGTGTTGGATTAGCATACAAACGGCTCTTTGAAAGATTCCAAGCTAGCTGCTAGCCCCAGAGACCCCAATCCTCAAGCCCCTCATCCTCTCCCCAATTAATTCCAGTCCTGCTAGGGCTTCACTGCCTTTCTTTCTCTCATAGAAAGAGCAGAACTTGTGTAGGATGTTAAGGCAGCTTTTAAATGACACAGTAGAACTGTATACATATAGGAGTAACGAGACTGTATAAATACAGGAGTAACTAGAGACTGTAAATACAGGAGTAACTAGAGACTATAAATATAGGAGTAACTATATAGACTGTATAAATATAGGAGTAACTATATAGACTGTATAAATATAGGAATAACGAGACTGTATAAATATATGAGTAACTATATAGACTATAAATATAGGCGTAACTAGAGACTGTATAAATATAGGAGTAACTATATAGACTGTATAAATATAGGAGTAACTAAATAGACTGTATAAATATAGGAATAACGAGACTGTATAAATATAGGAGTAACTATATAGACTGTATAAATATAGGAGTAACTATATAGACTGTATAAATATAGGAATAACGAGACTGTATAAATATAGGAGTAACTATATAGACTATAAATATAGGAGTAACTATATAGACTGTATAAATATAGGAGTAACTAGAGACTGTATAAATATAGGAGTAACTATATATACTGTATAAATATAGGAGTAACTATATAGACTGTATAAATATAGGAATAACGAGACTGTATAAATATAGGAGTAACTATATAGACTGTATAAATATAGGAGTAACTATATAGACTGTATAAATATAGGAATAACGAGACTGTATAAATATAGGAGTAACTATATAGACTGTATAAATATAGGAATAACAAGACTGTATAAATATAGGAGTAACTATATAGACTGTATAAATATAGGAGTAACTATATAGACTGTATACATATAGGAATAACGAGACTGTATAAATATAGGAGTAACTATATAGACAGTATAAATATAGGAATAACAAGACTGTATAAATATAGGAGTAACTATATAGACTGTATAAATATAGGAGTAACTATATAGACTGTATAAATATAGGAGTAACTAGAGACTGTATAAATATAGGAGTAACTATATAGACTGTATAAATATAGGAATAACGAGACTGTATAAATATAGGAGTAACTATATAGACTGTATAAATATAGGAGTAACTATATAGACTGTATAAATATAGGAATAACGAGACTGTATAAATATAGGAGTAACTATATAGACTGTATAAATATAGGAATAACAAGACTGTATAAATATAGGAGTAACTATATAGACTGTATAAATATAGGAGTAACTATATAGACTGTATACATATAGGAATAACGAGACTGTAT
Organism: Oncorhynchus kisutch; assembly: GCF_002021735.2. Lineage (NCBI taxonomy): Eukaryota > Metazoa > Chordata > Actinopteri > Salmoniformes > Salmonidae > Oncorhynchus > Oncorhynchus kisutch. The sequence goes on along the minus strand of NC_034177.2, from coordinate 81,190,654 downwards.
AAATATAGGAGTAACTATATAGACAGTATAAATATAGGAATAACAAGACTGTATAAATATAGGAGTAACTATATAGACTGTATAAATATAGGAGTAACTATATAGACTGTATAAATATAGGAGTAACTAGAGACTGTATAAATATAGGAGTAACTATATAGACTGTATAAATATAGGAGTAACTAGAGACTGTATAAATACAGGAGTAACTAGAGACCGTAAATACAGGAGTAACTAGAGACTGTCAATCATAAAGAGTTATACAGTCTATAAATGTGTGTCACAGCATCATCGAGCCGTGCTTGTTGTCATTGCAGGCGATCTCAATGCTGTGCGTTACAGGGAAGACATCCTCCTCCCTCATATGGTACCCTTCCTGCAGGCTCTTCCTGACATGACCCTCAAGCATGACAATGCCACCAGCCATACTGCTCGTTCTGTGCGTGATTTCCTGCAAGACAGGAATGTCAGTGTTCTGCCATGGCCAGCGAAGAGCCCGGATCTCAATCCTATTGAGCACGTCTGGGACCTGTTGGATTGGAGGGTGAGGGCTAGGGCCATTCCCCCCAGAAATGTCTGGGAACTTGCAGGTGCCTTGGTAGAAGAGTGGGGTAACATCTCACAGCAAGAGTTTGCAAGTCTGGTGCAGTCCATGAGGAGGAGATGCATTGCAGTACTTAATGCAGCTGGTGCCCACACCAGATACTGACTGTTACTTTTGATTTTGACCCCCTCTTTGTTCAGGGAAACATTATTCCATTTCTGTTTGTCACATGTCTGTGGAACGTGTTCAGTTTATGTCTCAGTTGTTAAATCTTGTTATGTTCATACAAATATTTACACATGTTAAGTTTGCTGAAAATAAATGCCGTTGACAGTGAGAGGATGTTTATTTTTTTGCTGAGTTGATATAGACTGTATAGAGTAACTAGAGACTGTGTACAGTTGAAGTCGTAAGTTAACATACATTAGAGACATTAAAACTCCAACCACTCCGCAAATTTATTGTTAACTTCTTATGGCTAGGGGTTTCGCTAGCGCCAGCTCGGAAGAAGCCACTGCTCCAAAACCGCCATAAAAAAGCCAGACTATGGTTTGCAACTGCACATGGGGACAAAGAAAATAAGTATTTGGTCACCTACAAACAAGCAAGATTTCTGTCTCTCACAGACCTGTAACTTCTTCTTTAAGAGGCCCCTCTGTCCTCCACTCGTTACCTGTATTAATGGCAACTGTTTGAACTTGTTATCAGTATAAAAGACACCTGTCCACAACCTCAAACAGTCACACTCCAAACTCCACTATGGCCAAGACCAAAGAGCTGTCAAAGGACACCAGAAACAAAATTGTAGACCTGCACCAGGCTGGGATGACTGAATCTCCAATAGGTAAGCAGCTTGGTTTGAAGAAATCAACTGTGGGAGCAATTATTAGGAAATGGAAGACATACAAGACCACTGATAATCTCCCTCGATCTGGGGCTCCACGCAAGATCTCACCCCGTGGGGTCAAAATGATCACAAGAGCGGTGAGCAAAAATCCCAGAACCACACGGGGGGACCTAGTGAATGACCTGCAGAGAGCTGAAACCAAAGTAATAAAAGTCTACCATCAGTAACACACTACGCTGACAGGGACTCAAATCCTGCAGTGCCAGACGTGTCCCCCTGCTTAAGCCAGTACATGTCCAGGCCCATCTGAAGTTTGCTAGAGAGCATTTGGATGATCCAGAAGAAGATTGGGAGAATGTCATGTGGTCAGATGAAACCAAAATATAACTTTTTTGGTAAAAACTCAACTCGTTGTGTTTGGAGGACAAAGACTGCTGAGTTGCATCCAAAGAACACCATACCTACTGTGAAGCATGGGGGTGGAAACATCATGCTTTGGGGCTGTTTTTCTGCAAAGGGACCAGGACGACTGATCCGTGTCAAGGAAAGAATGAATGGGGCCATATATCGTGAGATTTTGAGTGAAAACCTCCTTCCATCAGCAAGGGCATTGAAAATGAAACGTGGCTGGGTCTTTCAGCATGACAATGATCCCAAACACACCGCCCGGGCAACGAAGGAGTGGCTTTGTAAGAAGCATTTCAAGGTCCTGGAGTGGCCTAGCCAGTCTCCAGATCTCAAACCCATAGAAAATCTTTGGAGGGAGTTGAAAGTCCGTGTTGCCCAGCAACAGCCCCAAAACATCACTGTTCTAGAAGAGATCTGCATGGAGGAATGGGCCAAAATACCAGCAACAGTGTGTGAACACCTTGTGAAGACTTACAGAAAACGTTTGACATCTGTCATTGCCAACAAAGGGTATATAACAAAGTATTGAGAAACTTTTGTTATTGACCAAATACTTATTTTCCACCATAATTTGCAAATAAATTCATTAAAAATCCTACAATGTGATTTTCTCGATTTTTTTCCCCTCATTTTGTCTGTCATAGTTGAAGTGTACCGATGATGAAAATTACAGGCCTCTCTCATCTTTTTAAGTTGGAGAACTTGCACAATTGGTGTCTGACTAAATACTTTTTTGCCCCACTGTATATAGACTGTTTAAACATAGGAGTAACTAGAGACTATAAATATAGGAGTACCTAGAGACAATAAATATAGGAGTAACTATATAGACTGTATAAATATAGGAGTAACTATATAGACTGTATACATATAGAAGTAACTACATATACTGTATAAATATACAATTAACTGTATATAAATATAGAAGTAACTAGAGACTGTATAAATATAGACTGTATAAATATACAATTAACTGTATATAAATATAGGAGTAACTAGAGACTGTATAAATATAGACTGTATAAATATACAATTAACTGTATATAAATATAGAAGTAACTAGAGACTGTATAAATATAGACTGTATAAATATACAATTAACTGTATATAAATATAGGAGTAACTAGAGACTGTATAAATATAGACTGTATAAATATACAATTAACTGTATATAAATATAGGAGTAACTAGAGACTGTAAATATAGCAGTAACTAGAGACTATATACATATAGGAGTAACTACTGTTTATAGAGTGTATAAATATAGAAGTAACTAGACTGTCAGTATAGGAGTAACTAGAGACTGTAAATATAGCAGTAACTAGACTGTATAAATATAGGAGTAACTGTATAGACTGTATACATATAGGAGTAACTATAGACTCTGTAAATATAGGAGTAACTATATAGACTGTAAACATATAGGAGTAACTATAGACTCTGTAAATATAGGAGTAACTATATAGACTGTATACATATAGGAGTAACTCTATAGACTGTATAAATATAGGAGTAACTGTATAGACTGTATACATATAGGAGTAACTATAGACTCTGTAAATATAGGAGTAACTGTATAGACTGTATACATATATGAGTAACTATAGACTGTGTAAATATAGGAGTAACTATATAGACTGTAAACATATAGGAGTAACTATAGACTCTGTAAATATAGGAGTAACTAGAGACGTTAAATATTGGAGTAACTATAGACTGTATTTTATTTTTATTTTATTTCACCGGATAGGCAAGTTGAGAACAAGTTCTCATTTACAATTGCGACCTGGCCAAGATAAAGCAAAGCAGTTCGACTCACATACAGTCAATAATACAGTATAAACAAGTCTATATATGATGTGAGCAGATGAGGTGAGATAAGGGAGGTAAAGGAAAAAAAAGGCCATGGTGGCAAAGTAAATACAATATAGCAAGTAAAACACTGGAATGGTAGATTTGCAGTGGAGGAATGTGCAAAGTAGAAATAAAAATAATGGGGTGCAAAGGATCAAAATAGATAAATAAAATAAATACAGTAGGGGAGGAGGTAGTTGTTTGGGCTAAATTATAGATGGGCTATGTACAGGTGCAGTAATCTGTGAGCTGCTCTGACAGTTGGTGCTTAAAGCTAGTGAGGGAGATAAGTGTTTCCAGTTTCAGATATTTTTGTATTCGTTCCAGTCATTGGCAGCAGAGAACTGGAAGGGGAGGCGGCCAAAGAAATAATTGGTTTTGGGGGTGACCAGAGAGATATACCTGCTGGAGCGCGTGCTACAGGTGGATGATGCTATGGTGACCAGCGAGCTGAGATAAGGGGGGACTTTACCTAGCAAGGTCTTGTAGATGACATAGAGCCAGTGGGTTTGGCGACGAGTATGAAGCGAGGGCCAGCCAACGAGAGCATACAGGTCGCAATGGTGGGTAGTATATGGGGTTTTGATGACCAAACGGATGGCACTGTGATAGACTGCATCCAATTTGTTGAGTAGGGTATTGGAGGCTATTTTGTAAATGACATCGCCGAAGTTGACGATTGGTAGGATGGTCAGTTTTACAAGGGTATGTTTGGCAGCATGAGTGAAGGATGCTTTGTTGCGAAATAGGAAGCCAATTCTAGATTTAACTTTGGATTGGAGATGTTTGATGTGGGTCTGGAAGGAGAGTTTACAGTCTAACCAGACACCTAGGTATTTGTAGTTGTCCACGTATTCTAAGTCCGAGCCGTCCAGAGTAGTGATGCTGGACAGGCGGGCAGGTGTGGGCAGCGATCGGTTGAAGAGCATGCATTTAGTTTCACTTGTATTTAAGAGCAATTGGAGGCCACGGAAGGATAGTTGTATGGCATAGAAGCTCGTCTGGAGGTTAGTTAACACAGTGTCCAAAGAAGGGCCAAAAGTATACAGAATGGTGTCGTCTGCGTAGAGGTGGATCAGAGACTCACCAGCAGCAAGAGCGACATCATTGATGTATACAGAGAAGAGAGTCGGCTCGAGAATTGAACCTTCTGGCACCCCCATAGAGACTGCCAGAGGTCCGGACAGCAGACCCTCCGATTTGACACACTGAACTCTATCAGAGAAGTAGTTGGTGAACCAGGCGAGGCAATCATTTGAGAAACCAAGGCTGTCGAGTCTGCCAATGAGGATGTGGTGATTGACAGAGTCAAAAGCCTTGGCCAGATCAATGAATACGGCTGCACAGTATTGTTTCTTATCGATGGTGGTTAATATATCGTTTAGGACCTTGATCGTAGCTGAGGTGCACCCATGACCAGCTCTGAAACCAGATTGCATAGCAGAGAGGGTATGGTGAGATTCGAAATGGTCAGTAATCTGTTTGTTGACTTGGCTTTCGAAGACCTTAGAAACCGGAAGGTTGCAAGTTCAAACCCCAAGGTACAAATCTGTCGTTTTGCACATGAACAGGCAGTTAACCCACTGTTCCTAGGCCGTCATTGTAAATAAGAATTTGTTCTTAACTGACTTGCCTAGTTAAATAAAGGTTAAAAAAAATATTTAAAAAATTAAAAGGCAGGGTAGGATAGATATAGGTCTGTAGCAGTTTGGGTCAAGAGTGTCACCCCCTTTGAAGAGGGGGATGACCGCAGCTGCTTTCCAATCTTTGGGAATCTCAGACGACACGAAAAAGAGGTTGAACAGGCTAGTAATGCGGGTGGCAACAATTTCGGCAGATAATTTAAAAAAGAAAAGGTCCAGATTGTCTAGCCCGGCTGATTTGTAGGGGTCCAGATTTTGCAGCTCTTTCAGAACATCAGCTGACTGGATTTGGGAGAAGGAGAAATGGGGAAGGCTTGGGCGAGTTGGGGGGTGCAGTGCTGTTGACCGGGGTAGGGGTAGCCAGGTGGAAAGCATGGCCAGCCGTAGAAAAATGCTTATTGAAATTCTCAATTATAGTGGATTTATCAGTGGTGACAGTGTTTCCTATCTTCAGTGCAGTGAGAAGCTGGGAGGAGGTGTTCTTATTATCCATGGACTTTACAGTGTCCCAGAACTTCTTTGAGTTAGTGTTGCAGGAAGCAAATTTCTGCTTGAAAAAGCTAGCCTTGGCTTTTCTAACTGTCTGTGTATAATTGTTTCTAGCTTCCCTGAACAGCTGCATATCACGGGGGCTGTTCGATGCTAATGCAGAACGCCATAGGATGTTTTTGTGTTGGTTAAGGGCAGTCAGGTCTGGGGAGAACCAAGGGCTATATCTGTTCCTCATTCTAAATTTCTTGAATGGGGCATGCTTATTTAAGATGGTTAGGAAGGCATTTTTTTAAATAACCAGGCATCCTCTACTGACGGGATGAGATCAATATCCTTCCAGGATACCCCGGCCAGGTCGATTAGAAAGGCCTGCTCGCTGAAGTGTTTCAGGGAGCGTTTGACAGTGATGAGTGGAGGTCGTTTGACCGCTGACCCATTACGGATGCAGGCAATGAGGCAATGATCGCTGAGATCTTGGTTGAAGACAGCAGAGGTTTATTTAGAGGGGAAGTTGGTTAGGATGATATCTATGAGAGTGCCCGTGTTTACGGCTTTGGGGAGGTATCTGGTAGGTTCATTGATCATTTGTGTGAGATTGAGGGCATCAAGCTTAGATTGTAGGATGGCTGGGGTGTTAAGCATGTCCCAGTTTAGGTCGCCTAGCAGCACGAGCTCTGAAGATAGATGGGGGGGCAATCAGTTCACATATGGTGTCCAGAGCACAGCTGGGGGCAGAGGGTGGTCTATAGCAGGCGGCAACAGTGAGAGACTTGTTTTAAAAGAGGTGGATTGTTTGGGTACAGACCTGGATAGTAGGACAGAACTCTGCAGGCTATCTTTGCAGTAGATTGCAACACCGCCCCCTTTGGCAGTTCTATCTTGTCTGAAAATGTTGTAGTTTGGGATGACAATTTCAGAATTTTGATGGTCTTCCTAAGCCAGGATTCAGACACAGCTAGAACATCCGGGTTGGCAGAGTGTGCTAAATCAGTGAATAAAACAAATTTAGGGAGTAGGCTTCTAATGTTAACATGCATGAAACCAAGGCTATTATGGTTACAGAAGTCATCAAAAGAGAGCACCTGGGGAATAGGAGTGGAGCTAGGCACTGCAGGGCCTGGATTCACCTCTACATCACCAGAGGAAAAGAGGAGCAGTAGGATAAGGGTACGGTATATATATTTTGGAGCAACGAGACTATAAGTATATGAGTAACTATATAGACTGTGTAAATATATGAGGAACTATAGACGGTATAAATATAGGAGGAACTATTTAGACTGTATAATAAGATGTCAGTGTTAAATAATCCATTGTTTTCTGCGTTATGGAGACATGCAAAATGCCATTATAGAAGAAGGTATAAGCAGTGTTGTCATAGCTCTACATTGTAATTCAAAGCCATATTACATAATATCCCCATATTACTTCTGGAGCCTGTGTACTGTCAATTAATGTTTTATATCCATGTCTCTCCATATCCACATCACTACTGCCCTCTGCTGGTGATGGTAGTGTACTGCCTGTGTTGATCTCTGAATAGGCTTACAGATTCTAGTACAGTATCTGGCATGCTATCAGTGTGTGTGTTATAATCCCGACTGCCTGGACACAGTGTATTATCCCTGTTGTAACATGGTCATCCCCAGGCTGATGATTGATAAAAGACTCCAGTGTGTGTGTCTACTGTCAGTGACACGTGACAGAGGGGAAGGGGCTTGGCACATACCCACAGATTATTATGATGATCCTTGCAGTGTTGTTGCATGTGTAGCAGATGCGGGCTAGTCAGCATACTAGTAGCCATCATGGAGTGACGCCACATGCCCTGAAACCTACAGTGTTGCACTCGCCCAACAAGGACCAATGTTCTTGGTAGGGAAATGGTTAGCACTGTAGCTTCCTCTTTCCTGCGCTACCTGTTCAGTAGTACAGATGGTTCTATTGCTGTGAGCTGATGTCAATACAAACTGCCATTCTGCTTAATCCCCATGTAACTACTGCCCATATATCTGAAATCTGCCAGTGACAGCACGGCATTTGTGATTAAATACAGATTATTGCTTCATCCCTCTCTCTCTCTCTCTTTCTCTGTCTCTCTCTCTCTGTCTCTCTCTCTCTCTGTATCTCTCTCTCTATCTCTCTCTCTCTCTCTGTATCTCTCTCTCTCTCTCTCTCTCTCTCTCTCTGTATCTCTCTCTCTCTCTCTCTCTCTGTATCTCTCTCTCTCTCTCTCTGTATCTCTCTCTCTCTCTAAATCCCTGGATGGGTTCAGGCACTTTTAAAAATGCCTCACCTCTGAACACGGCCCCTTATTGGTGGGAGAAACATCCACATGACTCTCTGTAGGTACACCAGAGAGGGCGAAGGGGAATCTGTTTGGGCCGCTCAGATTATTAACAGATCCTCTACTGTGTCACAGCTTATATCAGACCAGACCAGGATACAGTTTGTACCAGACAGGTACATGGAGGCGTTGTCTGTCTATCTGATTGTCACTCAGTCTGGTGTTCTCTTCTGCACGTGCAGCGCTTGATTCTGCACCTTTTATCGGGTGTTCTATGCACGCAATTCTACCTGGAAAAACTCTACTTGTCTGTCTTCCAAATCATCTTTTTTCATCCATTTCCTCCTTCAAGAAACAGTTCTTCATCTCTTCCTTTGAGACACTCTTGAACACACAGCGTTGGACCTTAGAACTAGAGAATATGACTTCTGAAGAATGAAAGCTTAGTTCCACTCTTCAGAAAGACAAGGACCCTTAAGAGAAACTACCGGAGACTCTGCAATAGATAACTAAATATCTGAGATCGATAGCGATGATCCCTACTAAGCTCCTGATGTACCGGGGTCCACGCGGTGCCGCCTCCCCTCGCCCCGAGACCCGTGGAGACACATTCAGGAGAAAGAAGTCATGTGGAGAGTTGTTTCAGAAAGGGTACAGGGTGAGGCTGGGGCCTCGTGGAGTGGCTATGAAGAAGGAGAGGCAGAAGGGACCCTATCTTGCACTCTGGACCTCTCTGAACTTTCTCTCCAAATGGGGTAAGAATAGAGATCTAGGGCCATAGTTATTCTATGTGGAGTAAGACTGGTAGAATATGAGTTCTGGGTCATGTTCAAACAGTCTGTCTGGTCCAGTATACACTTCCTCTCCAAATGGAGTGAGAATAGAGATCTAGGACCAAAGTCAAACTGTCTGGTCTTGTCTGTGATTCCTAGTTGTATAAACTATGTTCTGCTTAAAATGGGGTCTGGGCCCTGTTCAAACATCTATCTGGTTAATCTCCAAATGCGACCGAGGTCTGGGAAGGGAATGGAATCTCTTGTGGTTATGATTCTTATTCTTACTCTGCTCCTGCTGTGTGGTTGCCTGGCTACCCATACTCCTTGCTGCGGCCAAACGCTACGCCACGCTCGTTAGTTTCTTCTCCACAATGAGTCTGGATCTGAGTACCTCCCCTACGATAGACTGTCTGATTGGTCCCAGAATCCACTGGGTTGTGCCAGAGCCAGAACACACATGGGTAAAGCAAAGTTTAGAAAATTCACCATTGGTTAGAGCTGATCCAATAGCTGATTACTTTGTTTTGTACAACACCCCTAATTTTGACATCACCACAAACGACTCTGATGATGTCAGTAAGACTGAAGTATGTAGCGAACAGCAGTGGAGGAATTCAATGGAATGGCTTAGTTTGTTGGAAAATCATGTTTGAGGCATCTGGGTTGTGTGTTTGATTCCTGCATGGGCCGGGTATAGTAAATATGTGTGGTAGCTGTAAGTTGCCTCACTAAGACTGGTGTTTACAGAATGTATCTGTTTACACCATGAATGAAACTGTAAACAGATCTAAAAACACACAGAGAGATTTCATGTAATCTTGGATACCAAAAACTACAATCTTGTGTTAATTGCGTTCGACGATCGATTACGTTTTAGGGGTAGATGTATGAAAAAAATTTAGACTTGAGAAGTCTCCACCCCCTAAACAGATGTTTCAGTCCAGTGTGTGGGTCAAATCTCCCCTTCTAATATTCGGAGGATGCAAACCTTTGTAAAATCGTAATTTGTCCAAATGGTCAGATGCTACGACACCATGTTACGTATGTACAGTGTGTCCATGAGAGATTAGACTTCAAGGAAATGTTTCAAAGTTAATCTGGTCAACATCGGCCTGCCCTTCTCTGTTAACCTAAGTCACTACTGGTGTGAATGATTCCATCCATCCATTCACACACGGTGAATCAGAGCAGGGAATATATTGGTGTAAACTCATATTGAGGCAGGTGTTGCATTGTGTCTCTAATCTCTGGGTGAGCTCATTTTGGAATCCGACAGATACACATGTAGGGCACAAACTCGCCCCCCCCCACCCCTTCCTTTCACCCTCATAACAGCCTCAATTCATCGGGGAATGGACTCTACAAGGTGTTGAAAGCTTTCCACAGGGATGCTGGCCCATTTTGACTGCTTCCCACAGTTGCCAACTTGGCTGGATGGCCTTTAAGTGGTGGACCATTCTTGATAAACACGGGATACTGTTGAGTGTAAAAAACTCAGCTGCGTTGCAGTTCTTGATTCAAACCAGTGCGCCAGGCACCTATTACCATACCCCTTTCAAAGGTACTTCAATGTTTTGTCTTGCCCATTCACCCTCTGAATAGCACACATACACAATCCATGTTTCAATTGTCTCAAGGCTTAAAAATCCTTCTTCAACCTGTCTCCTCCCCTTCATCTACACTGATTGAAGTGAACTTAACAAGTGACATCAATAAGGGATCATAGCTTTCACCTGGATTCACCTGGTCAGTCTGTCATGGAAAGAGCAGGTGTTCCTAATATAGCCACCTTAGAGGCTACAAATCACAAAGAATATCTACTGTACACTGTCGTTCAAAAGTTTGGGGTCGCTTAGAAATGTCCTTGTTTTGAAAGAAAAGCAATTTTTTTGACCATTAAAATAACATAAAATTGATCAGGAATACAGTGTAGACATTGTTAATGTTGTAAATGACTATTGTAGTTGGAAACAGCAGATTTTTCTATGGAATATATACATATGCGTACAGAGGCCTATTATCAGCAACCATCACTCCTGTGTTCCAATGGCACGTTGTGTTAGCAAATCCAAGTTTATCATTGTAATAGGCTAATTGATCATTAGAAAACCCTTTTGCAATTATGTTTGCACAGCTGAAAACTGCTGTTCTGATTAAAGAAGCAATAAAACTGGCCTTCTTTAGACTAGCTGAGTATCTGGAGCATCAGCTTTTGTGGGTTCGATTACAGGCTGTTTTATAGTATGTATGATGATTAACAGTAATTAATATCTCTCTCTCTCTGTCTCTCTCTCTCTGTCTCTCTCTGTCTCGCTCTGTCTCTCTCTCTCTCTCTCTCTCTCTCTCTCTCTCTCTCTCTCTCTCTCTCTCTCTCTCTGTCTCTCTGTCTCTCTCTCTCCTCTCTCTCCTCTCTCTCTCTCTCCTCTCTCTCTCTCTCTCTCTCTCTCTCTCTCTCTCTCTCTCTCTCTCTCTCTCTCTCTCTCTCTCTCTGTCTGTCTGTCTGTCTGTCTGTCTGTCTGTCTGTCTGTCTGTCTGTCTGTCTGTCTGTCTGTCTGTCTGTCTGTCTGTCTGTCTGTCTGTCTGTCTCTCTCTCTCTCTCTCTCTCTCTCTCTCTCTCTCTCTCTCTCTCTCTCTCTCTCTCTCTCTCTCTCTCTCTCTCTCTCTCTCTCTCTCTCTCTCTCTCTCTCTCTCTCTCTCTCTCTCAGGTTTAAGATTCCTGAGAGCCTTGAGATTGATACAGTTCTCTGAAATTTTACAGTTTTTGAATATCTTAAAAACAAGGTAAGTATTAGGGCTCTCATTGGACTACCGCCAAAACACCAACTATCTCCAGAATCCATCTGACATAGAAGCTCGGCTCAGGTTTGCTCTTTGTCTAGACGCTGTGGTGACACTTTATTTTACAGTCCTGTTCCAGACTTAGATATTTGAACTTAAGTGGTAACAACTTCAAAGCATGCAGGGAAAGGGGGATTCCTCATCACTTTTACAAATGATTTCATTCAAGCACCTGAAACAAATTTTACATGTACATTTTTGCTATTTAGCAGACATTCTTATCCAGAGCGATTTGCAGTAGTGATTGCAGTGCATTTTGTGCTTTTTCATACTGGTCCACCATGGGAATCGAACCCACAACCATAGTTTTGCAAGCACCATGCTGTCCCAACTGAGCCACACAGGACACATTGTATAGTAGCTCCAATGAATCTCACTCATGTCTTCTGAAATTGTTATGTAATAACTATGTAATTTAACTTCTATTTTCCCATGTGGCTGGGTAAATAGCAGGACTGTCCAGTAAAGTGTCACTGGGGCTAGATGACTGTTTGGCCCAGCGTGCCTCTTCTCTCCTTGCTGGACTGTTGCCACTGTAAACACAGAGTCGTTGAGTAATGTACAGTGATCCTCTCTTTCTGTGGTTCAGCACTAACGTAGGTAAAGGAGAGATAGGGAGATAGAGGGAGAGAGAGAGATAGAAAGTGAAAGAGGAGAGTATGTGATGAATGTAGACAGATCCTGAACTAAAGCATGACACGTTCCCTATTACAGCAGGGCAAGAACAGACACCGCGGTAGCTGTTGACTATATGTAGGAAAAACAACAAAGATGATGGGTAGAGTGCGGGCAACAGCATTCCACAAAAGCTGTCATGACATAATGTGCCTTAGCAGTTCAATAGAGTACATCCCTTTCAGCTTAATTCATTTTATGTTTGTTTGGGTGAATTTTTGTTTTTGACCTGATCCCACCCCCTAGAGACCCACAGTCCCATTCATTTCCTGGCGTAGAGAAAGAGAACAGAATAGCACGTCTTTACATTTATTTATTTTTTTTTATAATACTTAAAGACATTTTCTTTTGTATCTTACAGGCATACAATGCCAGACATAAAGACAGAACTTGACGTAATGATAAAATAATGACAGGAGCAGAGAGGACATGTACAGGACAGTACTGTACTTTACAACCTAAACCTGGTGTTTTCTAGCCTCACCACCTCAGACCCAGTAGATGAACCTCTCCCATTACATTATTCTCTTTCTGTCACCCTTACCTGGTCTGGATCTCTTTGAGAGATTTTTATGGTTCTTATTCTACCCAGCAATTCCATCAAGCTGGTGAACCTGTGTTCCATCTTCATAAGCACATGGCTAACAGCTGCCGGATTCATACATTTGGTAAGTGGCCGGGCGGGGGGGCTGGGCTACAGGGGGAGTAAGGGAGGTTAGAACTCCTAACGCTTGGTCCGAAAACAACCTCTAGCTCCTCCCTTCCCCCTGGATGTGTGGCAGATCTGGAGTGCTGAAGGGTCCCAGACCAACCCCTACCCCCTACCTCCTGGGCACTCCTGTAAGTTCGAAACGATCGGATTGGTATGTAAAGAATACAGAACTAATTGAATACAGTTGTGTGCACTAAAAAGTTAGATTTAATTTTGTTTAAACCCTGCACTGCTCTACAGGTGTTTTTGTGACAAACTATCACTGGGATACCCTAGAGCACTTTGTTGCTCACCCATTGTGGCAATAGTTCTGCCAGTACCAAAATACAACCTTTTCAGTGCCCGCAACTATATGGAAATTCCCAGCCTATCTGAAGGCAAGGTGAAGCAGCAATTTACCATGTTGCTTAAACCTATACGATCTTCTCAGATCCACAGCAGGGCCTAGGGGGTAGGGGCCGGGGCTTGATTTGAGAATCAGCACGTTAGTTAAAAAGGCTAGGTGGGCGCCGTCTTCGTGTAGCCCCCACCTACCCGGTTCAGATGTGCTGCCACCCGAGTGGAGGGGGCTAGGGATTGCCTTCGGACCGGCCAATAGAGGGTGTTTCCATGTGATGATGAAGAGTTAGGGGCGCTTTAATCAATCATTAGAACTACAGATCAATGTCTGTCCTTTTTATTAGTAAAACTAAAGATCATTTAATCAAATCTGACCTGTTTTCACTTTTTCTGTTATTTCTTACAAACAGCTGGCTCAAGTTGTCAGTACACTTATATCAATGGCTCAACCAACAGTACAGTAACACACCAACCAAACAGCATTAGAACATGCAGGTGAATACCGCTAACCTCCTGGCACTAGATGGCAGCATTAGATCAATATTAAGGTTCCAGAAATCCTGCTTATCAGATTAGAATGAAAGCACATCAGTTCACCAGGGCCAGATTCAATCAAACTTGTATTGAGAAGGTCGTATGCAGGGCCTTTGTTTGCAAACTGCTGCCCTAAGTGTCAGAACCATGTCATGTTCAGTTCAGTCGTTCCGAACTGGAGGCACGACAGTGGAGGAGGTACTCGGTAGTGTTACAGCATCCTCAACCACACAGGAAATGTATTAATCCGCGGGAAGACATGTTTGTTGGCTACTGTGTATATATACTCTGCAATGCTGGTTTGATTGACTCTTAAGACCATGTTGGTGGTAGGATGAACCTTTAGAACCTGCTTCAGAGGTTGTGATAAAAATCCTTCCAACGTTTTTGCTTCTGACTGACATTCTACCCTGTGCAAATCTCCTTCCCGCTCCCGTTTCTAGGTTGAAAACTCAGGGGATCCTTGGGAAAACTTCCAAAATTCCCAGTCACTTTCCTATTGGGAATGTGTCTACTTGCTCATGGTCACTATGTCAACAGTGGGCTACGGGGACGTCTATGCAAAAACCACCCTGGGACGCCTGTTCATGGTCTTCTTCATCCTCGGGGGTTTGGTAAAACAACATTTTTCTATCCCCTCCCCCCACTTCCCCCCCCACCCTCAACCTGCCTGTCTCCATCTTCACACCATATAAGTGTTAAACCAGACAGAAAAATCACTAAACGATACTTTAGACTTCATTATTACCTGTGAAGTATTTTGAAATGTAGCTTAATGATAGTTTAGGATTGTTTACATAGTACTGTTAAGCTTACCTATTTAGATATGTACAGTGTACCTCCCTGCTTACACTACTATCAATGTTATTTGTCTGTATCTGGGTACTGTAGTCTCTCCCCTTGTCCCCCTTCCTATAGTGTGTGGGTTGTATTGGTCTGAAGAGTAGTTATAAGATAATGTTCTATACCTGCGGCCTGATAATGTTGTTGTTGCCGTTCTTCTTAAAGCAGTCTGCGATCTCAGGACTACTCCCTTCCTCTTGTGTCCCTCCCCACTATTCCAACAAACACAGTGGCAGGAAGACCAGGCCTAGGCCAGCCTGAGTGTTACCATAGCAACTGCAGCTCTTTTTCGCCCCTGACATTTAACCACAGTCAGACCAGCACCCCCTAGAGGAAAAGGGTCTCACTGCAGCTAAACCCATGCCCGTTAGTTTGGACAGCTCAACAATTAATGGATAGCTAAACGGTTAGCAAACAGCTCAACAATTAATGGATAGCTAAATGTTTAGCAAACAGCTCAACAATTAATGGATAGCTAAATGTTTAGCAAACAGCTCAACAATTAATGGATAGCTAAACGGTTAGCAAACAGCTAAACAATTAATGGATAGCTAAATGGTTAGCAAACAGCTCAACAATTAATGGATAGCTAAATGTTTAGCAAACAGCTCAACAATTAATGGATAGCTAAACGGTTAGCAAACAGCTAAACAATTAATGGATAGCTAAACGGTTAGCAAACAGCTCAACAATTAATGGATAGCTAAACGGTTAGCAAATAGCTCAACAGTTAGTGGATAGCTAAACGGTTAGCAAACATCTCAACAGTTAGTGGATAGCTAAATGGTTAGCAAACATCTCAACAGTTAGTGGATAGCTAAATGGTTAGCAAGCAGCTCAACAGTTAGTGGATAGCTAAATGGTTAGCAAACAGCTCAACAGTTAGTGGATAGCTCAACTGTTAGCAAACAGCTCAACAGTTAGTGGGTATCTATACACTTAGCAAATGGCTCAAAGTTTGAATAGATATACAGTTAGCGAACGGCTCAAAGGTTTGAATAGATATAGTTAGCAAACGGCTCAAAGGATTGAATAGATATAGTTAGCAAACGGCTCAAAGGATTGAATAGATATAGTTAGCAAACGGCTCAAAGGTTTGAATAGATATAGTTAGCAAACGGCTCAAAGGTTTGAATAGATATAGTTAGCAAACGGCTCAAAGGTTTGAATAGATATAGTTAGCAAACGGCTCAAAGGTTTGAATAGATATAGTTAGCAAACGACTCAAAGGATTGAATAGATATAGTTAGCAAACGGCTCAAAGGTTTGAATAGATATAGTTAGCAAACGGCTCAAAGGTTTGAATAGATATAGTTAGCAAACGGCTCAAAGGTTTGAATAGATATAGTTAGCAAACGGCTCAAAGGATTGAATAGATATAGTTAGCAAACGACTCAAAGGATTGAATAGATATAGTTAGCAAACGGCTCAAAGGATTGAATAGATATAGTTAGCAAACGGCTCAAAGGATTGAATAGATATAGTTAGCAAACGGCTCAAAGGATTGAATAGATATAGTTAGCAAACGGCTCAAAGGTTTGAATAGATATAGTTAGCAAACGACTCAAAGGATTGAATAGATATAGTTAGCAAACGGCTCAAAGGATTGAATAGATATAGTTAGCAAACGGCTCAAAGGATTGAATAGATATAGTTAGCAAACGGCTCAAAGGTTTGAATAGATATAGTTAGCAAACGGCTCAAAGGTTTGAATAGATATAGTTAGCAAACGGCTCAAAGGTTTGAAAAGCTATTCAGTTAGCGAATGGATCAACGGTTTGTGAATAGCTAAATAGTAAGCAAACCGCTCAACGTTTTGCAAATAGCTAAACAGATACTGGGTAGCTAAATGGCTAGCAAAGCGCTCAACCGCTAAACAGTCATCAAAAAGAAGTAAACAGTGCTAGCATGATATTGACATTGACATAGGCAGGAAAAGAGAAGTACTGTACTTCAGGACAGCAGGCTGCAACACTTTGCCAAATGCATCCAGCTCATTCCCACTGCCCTCCAAATGAGTCTTAATGTGTTTGCAGCTGTGGACCATCAGGCCGGCCTGCTCAAATCAACCTGCCACATCATTGGTGTTTGTTGGACAAAACATGGCACATAGGTTTTTTTCCCCCCTCTTCTCTTTGCCACTTCCAGATATTTCGGATGCTATTTCAGATCGACCGTTGTTGGTCAGCTGTGGCAATATTTACACTTTTTATTTTTTATTCCCAAAACCCATGACCCTTAAAAACTGGGGATTTCTTAATAAAACATTTATTTTTTGATTTTACCCCCAAATAATTTTTTTAAAACATTGATTGGGCAACACATCTCTAAGTTTGTTCTCTTCTTTAAAGTGTCAATGCTGAGTGAGAACTACAAGAGAAACTTCTGGACACTAACAGTTTTTCAGCATTTGCACATTTATTTGATAGCTGATATCTTAAGAACTATTTTTGTCTCCACCCAGAACTCTGTTTGGATTTAAGCGCCCGCTAGACGGCTCCCCCTCCACCCCCGCTATGGCCTAGTGTCTTCTTTAGTCTCTTCTTGTGTCTCCTATCTTCTCCTTAGGCCATGTTTGCCAGCTACGTCCCTGAAATCATAGAGTTAATAGGAAACCGCAAGAAATATGGTGGTTCCTATAGTGCGGTTAATGGGAGAAAGTAAGTATTTTCCGGAAGGTTCTGCTGTCTTTCCTTGTACGAGGTAGAACCCTTTCTGCATGCCCTTTTCTTTTTTCTGTTTCATGCATGTAGGCCATGTTTGCTCGCTACGTGCCAGAAATTGCTGCTCTCATCCTTAATCGGAAGAAATACGGAGGGAGTTATAACTCAACACGAGGCAGAAAGTAAGTCCAAATCCAGACAAGGTGTGTTTGTGTGACTCGAGTGCACCCCCCTCAGGTTTAGAATGGTATGGGGGGTTGATTCACCAAATTTCCATTACTGTAGTCACACTGCGTGACTGGAGACCTTGGCCATAAGGACACATGTCCATGTCACTTTACTCTCAATTTTCTCTCCTTCTGTCCCTGTCTAACTTATCTAATCTCTCTGTCTCTGTCGCTCTCTCTTTCTGTCTGTCGCTCACTCAGTGCTCACCTGAAGTCCATCCTTGTGCTTTTGTTTTTAATTTTTTACTTTGAAACATCCTATGTGCTGCATCTTAATTAATTAAAACTAGAGCTTTCATGACTACATTGTAGACCTATGGTATTAATATGTGTTGTCCTACCTCTTAATTCTGAAACCGTCCAATGACATTCCTCCAATTGTGCTCTCACTATAAGGACGAATCAGGATCATGATGATACATCATTGTAAAATAACTAGTCATGAAACCCCTACTATCTGCTGTAAAAAAAAAATATATTCACAAGAAAATATAATCCTCAACTGCATTATTATTGGTGGTCTTTTAGAAGCATCATCAATCTCAATGACATTACAGGATATTCTTTTAGAAGCATCATCAATCTCAATGACATTACAGGATATTCTTTTAGAAGCATCATCAATCTCAATGACATTACAGGATATTCTTTTAGAAGCATCATCAATCTCAATGACATTACAGGATATTCTTTTAGAAGCATCATCAATCTCAATGACATTACAGGATATTCTTTTAGAAACATCATCAATCTCAATGACATTACAGGATATTCTTTTAGAAGCATCATCAATCTCAATGACATTACAGGATATTCTTTTAGAAGCATCATCAATCTCAATGACATTACAGGATATTCTTTTAGAAGCATCATCAATCTCAATGACATTACAGGATATTCTTTTAGAAGCATCATCAATCTCAATGACATTACAGGATATTCTTTTCTTGCTTTCATTTTGCTTGAGTTACTCCGCATGAGACATGCTTTTTATTTGTATTTATTTGCATAATTTATCTGCATGATCTCTGTGACCTGAGCTCCCCTCCTTTGGCTTTTTCACGTTTCATGGTTCCCATGGCAAACTGTACAAAAAGCTAAACTTCCTGTCTTGTCACCGCCAGCCGCATCACCTCTGCTCGACATGACTCTGGCCCTGATCTTCAGTCAGCTCCTACACCCTGAATGCTGGATGCCTCGCTCTCATTGGAGGCTCGCGATTGCTCTTGGCTTGCTTTGCCCGCTTGGTTTTTGGTGTCCTGTCGTTTGGTTTGTGTGGCAGTAGTTGTGTTGGCCAGAGGTTGTGGTGTTTTTGTGTGTGTGTGTGGACGTTCAGAACACAGTGTGTTGTGTGTGTGTACAGTGTGTGTATTGTGGCTGAATCCCTGGTTCTGTGGCTCAATCTTCACTGGCTCAACAGCTCATCACAGCACATGGACTAACTAGCCTCATAGTTAGACACAGACTAACCTCACTGCTCCTCATAGTTAGACACAGACTAACCTCACTGCTCCTCATAGTTAGACACAGACTAACCTCACTGCTCCTCATAGTTAGACACAGACTAACCTCACTGCTCCTCACAGTTAGACACAGACTAACCTCACTGCTCCTCATAGTTAGACACAGACTAACCTCACTGCTCCTCACAGTTAGACACAGACTAACCTCACTGCTCCTCATAGTTAGACACAGACTAACCTCATAGTTAGACACAGACTAACCTCACTGCTCCTCATAGTTAGACACAGACTAACCTCACTGCTCCTCATAGTTAGACACAGACTAACCTCATAGTTAGACACAGACTAACCTCACTGCTCCTCATAGTTAGACACAGACTAACCTCACTGCTCCTCATAGTTAGACACAGACTAACCTCACTGCTCCTCATAGTTAGACACAGACTAACCTCACTGCTCCTCATAGTTAGACACAGACTAACCTCACTGCTCCTCATAGTTAGACACAGACTAACCTCACTGCTCCTCATAGTTAGACACAGACTAACCTCATAGTTAGACACAGACTAACCTCATAGTTAGACACAGACTAACCACACTGCTCCTCATAGTTAGACACAGACTAACCTCATAGTTAGACACAGACTAACCTCATAGTTAGACACAGACTAACCTCAGCTCCTCATAGTTAGACACAGACTAACCTCACTGCTCCTCACAGTTAGACACAGACTAATCTCACTGCTCCTCATAGTTAGACACAGACTAACCTCATAGTTAGACACAGACTAACCTCACTGCTCCTCATAGTTAGACACAGACTAACCACACTGATCCTCATAGTTTAGCTCAGCAGAATAGAGAGACTTCCTGCATCTCTTTCTCTATTTCACCTTCATTATATTTTCTATCTTACCATTTTCCCTTCTGTCTTTCTTTTTCTCCCTCTTTCTCTTCATTCTCCCCCTTCATCTCTCTCTCTCTTCCCACCCCCTTCCTCCCTCTCTGCATGGTCACGCAGGGCTGTCAGTGACCCATACATATTGACATTCCACAGTAGAGAGAGAGCTATTAGAAACCAGTCTTTGTTTGAAGCTGTTTCCACGTCAGTGAGACACGATTGATGAGATGTTATGTTTGTCTGGCGCCCTGCGTCTCCATTCACTGACGGGGTAATGAGAGAAGGGTTTGTCAAAACTGCCGACTCTCCCTCGTTCCACCTCTCCCTCACTCCCCCTTTCACACACACTCCCTCTTTCCCCCTTTCACAATTTCTTGCCCTCTCTCTCCCTGTCTCTCTCTTTTTCCCCTCTCCTCTATTTTTCTCTCTCTTTCTCCCCCTCCACTTCTCCTTCTCTCTGGCTTTAATGTACATGCATACGGTAGTAATCAGGCCCTCACTTCAGCCAGCCAATCACAGAGGCATCAGGATCTGTGTGTTATTATGTTAAATACTGTATGCATGTGTTCATATTGGATATGTATACTATAGATCATGACACATATACAAACACATTTGGCATAATGGTTTCCTCTCGAGAGTACACTTTTTGAGGAAGGAAAAAGCTAAAGCTGCACCCACCTTGTGGTTCTCATTAGGGCTCTGTGATTTTCATAACGGCTCTGTGGTATCCGTTAGTCCCCACTGAAACAGAGGGGCTGGTGTGGAAACTGGCCTAAACCCTGGCTGAACCCTGCAGTACTCTGAATGTGTTCTATGAGGGCCTGTGAGGGCCAGCAGCCTGTGATGTGGAGACTTGGAGACTCTCATCCCTGTCACACATATTATATAATATGTACAGCAGGCTCCCTCTAGTGTATATGTATATATGTATTAACATATATAAATAGCCCAATTAATGTGACACTGAACATGTCGTTAGCTTCATGAATAACATTACAGTATACAGTATATACGCTCTCCAGTATTCAGGTTAGATAGCATCAAAATATATCTTGTTTCTGTGGCAAATTGTGTTTTTTATGCTACACCACATTCCATTAGTTGAAACAAAATAGGCCACAGTTGAGTGGAAAACACAAAAAGATGGTGTTTTGTTGCCTTTCCTTCTGCGTCTTACAGTATCAGCCTAAGGATCAGAGTGATAGTAATGGTGTGACCTCTGCTGGTGTTTGAGCTGTCTTTGCTGTGGTGAAGTATTTCATGTGTTCCTGATGATATGGTTTGTTATGTTGATATCCTGCATGGTCTGTAATGGACGTTCTCAGACTTCCCTTGTGCATGTTGGTGTGATGATGTGCCCCTTTTATTCCGGCGCTTGGTATTTGTGTGTAATATTTTCTCATTTATGTTCTTGTGCCACCGTGATTGTACACCCAACTTTAGTTTTTTGAGTGTGATGTTTCATTGAGGACTCCAGGGTTGAATACGCTTAAAGGAAGTTATATTTTTTCCGTCAGGTAGCCTAGCGGTTAGAGCGTTGGGCCAGTAACCGAAAGGTTGCTGGTTTGAATAACAGAACTGTCAAGGGGAAAAATCTGTCTGTCCTTGGAGCAAGACACTTAACCCTAATTTGCTCGTGGGACTTACTTCTATTGCTGACCCTGTAAAACAACACATATCACTTTGCCTAGCTGGTGTATGACAATAAAAAAAAACATCTAATTGTTGAATTATGTATCCGTACCACTCCTTTAAATATGAAGCTAAATACCTTCCTTGACTTGGATACTGTGGTGTGGTCTTGAATGCTAGCACTGGCACACCAATAGGGGTAATCATCAGTGGTCTGTCCGTCCTTTAATGAAGTCAACTGAATCGTTTATACTCCCAACAATTGTTCCGCTTAAAAAAATCTGTCAAGCTCCACTGATAACTAATATATTAATGGAGAAGAAATGTCTGAGATGAGCTGTGTGTGTGCCCACGCCTGTGTCTGTGGGTGTTCTCTTAATGCAAAGGCACAAAAAAGCCAGACACTACGCTGCACAAATCCCATTTATTCAGCCTCTGGAGATGACATCTGGACATTGGGAGTAGGAAAACATGACCGATGTTTTTGTCTCCCTGAATGAAACACATCATCTTCTGCCAACTGCTGCAGGCTCCTCACTAAGACCTCTGCTCATCATCTGATATCACCAGACAGAGCTTTGCAGCCTCATTCCATCACTGGATTGCCAGGCCAGGGCCCACCATGCAATCATCACTGCTCTTTTAAATGCTTAAAGTGGTGATGGGCAGATCTGTAAAGATCATTATATTTTGTTCAATGGCTACCATGCCATGTGTTTTCATCATGTTATGTCCACCAGATTGTCTACTCTCTGACATTTGTCCACCACAGTCTGCTCCTTAATGTGCTTCAATGGCACTTGGTCACAATCATCTGGACTGGACTTCATCACCAACTGATACAGACTTATTTACCATTCATATTCACACATATTCACTCACACTCTGTTACAGTTGAGTCCTCATATACAACGGGAGTTAATGTATGATCTAATGGTCTCATCTTCTCCCAGTATGAGAACATGGGCTTGGATCAGAGTGTGGTAGAAACAGGAGTTGGAACTGGTTGGAACAGAACCAAAATGTATTGAGGAACAGAATCAGAACCAAGAACAAAAGTGATCTATACTGTTCCGGAACAGAACCATTATTTTAAAATGAATGGAAACTGGATAATAACGTTAATAAACGTTCCGGGGCATGCAAAGCCAATGCAAAGCTTTCACTATATCACTCAAAAATGTATTCCAGTGTCTGCCTGCCAGCTGAAAATCTTTGTGAGTGTGTGTTCATGTGTAGGCTACCTGGCCCTCCCGATTGGAAGCATTGGCTTCTGTAGTCTACTGACATTAGAAGCGGGATTCAGAAATTAAGAAGATAGATTTTTAATTAGAGAAGAATGGGTTATCTATTTCAATGCTAGTTAAGGATACTATAGTAATCACATTTCACATTGGTTTTATGAACTACAAAAAGGTAAGATGTGTTTTTATTTAAATTCTGGTGCCGATCTGCACACACAATCTTGTTATCTAGCTAGCTCATTAAGCCACTCCTCTGTAGGTAGAGTTCTGTGGGCCTAATTCAGATAATACTCTTCAAGCCAAGCGTCCTCTTCCAACCTCTCTCGCAACTCACGTCCAATGCATATTAACAGCTTCAGCTTGCCCGCTCCAGCACTGATTGGTGAAGTACTTAAAAAAAATATACAAAAAAAAGATTTTAGAGGTTTAGAAAGGAACAGAAAGGAAAAATATTAACCGTTACTGTTTTTGGGTTCAAACCGGTTCAGAACTTTATTTTGCTGTTCGGAACAGTGGAACTGAAAAAAAAAAAATGGTTCCAATCTCTGGTTAGAACAGATTGAGTTAGGTAAAGTGAAATGTAAAGTGAACAGACCAAACTACAGCTCTTCAGTGAGTCAGACTGTCTGTGTATTTGGCTACTAACTGCTCCACATCTCTTTAGCATGTAGAGCTATAGCCATTACACACATTGTCTTACAGGTCTTTGTAGGGCAATTAGGGTAGCTGACCCGTCTCTGTGTCCAATGTAATCCCCTGGATGACTAGAGGCTGGAGTCAATGAGAGTATGTTTGGGTTTCTCTTTATTTGCGGTTTGCCTTCGAATGCTGGCTTGATGACATTGAGTTAGTTTTGCCTACAAGTACATATGAGACCGTTGGTAAAGATGAATGGTTAAAACTGTCTTTAATCATCCGGATTAGTTTAATTATGTAGAGTTTCAACCTAATACTTTAGCTGGGTCGTTCCATGAAAAGAGTGCCTTTTTGTCCCTTTGATCTTTTTAGCTTAAATTGGGCACCAATATATCATTTTAAAAGCCTTTTCTATTCAATGAAGTGCCCTTTAACATTGACAATTCAAGACATCACATTTGTAATATAAATAAAGGCTTGCTAAAGTCCCTCTGTGCACCCTCTGTGTCCCTCTGTGTCCCTCTGTGTCCCTCTGTGTCCCTCTGTGTCCCTCTGTGTCCCTCTGTGTCCCTCTGTGCACCCTCTGTGTCCCTCTGTGTCCCTCTGTGTCCCTCTGTGTCCCTCTGTGCACCATCTGTGTCCCTCTGTGTCCCTCTGTGTCCCTCTGTGTCCCTCTGTGTCCCTCTGTGTCCCTCTGTGCACCCTCTGTGTCCCTCTGTGTCCCTCTGTGTCCCTCTGTGTCCCTCTGTGTCCCTCTGTGTCCCTCTGTGTCCCTCTGTGCACCCTCTGTGCACCCTCTGTGTCCCTCTGTGTCCCTCTGTGTCCCTCTGTGTCCCTCTGTGTCCCTCTGTGCACCCTCTGTGCACCCTCTGTGTCCCTCTGTGTCCCTCTGTGTCCCTCTGTGTCCCTCTGTGCACCCTCTGTGTCCCTCTGTGTCCCTCTGTGTCCCTCTGTGTCCCTCTGTGTCCCTCTGTGCACCCTCTGTGCACCCTCTGTGTCCCTCTGTGTCCCTCTGTGTCCCTCTGTGTCCCTCTGTGCACCCTCTGTGTCCCTCTGTGTCCCTCTGTGTCCCTCTGTGTCCCTCTGTGTCCCTCTGTGTCCCTCTGTGTCCCTCTGTGCACCCTCTGTGCACCCTCTGTGTCCCTCTGTGTCCCTCTGTGTCCCTCTGTGTCCCTCTGTGTCCCTCTGTGTCCCTCTGTGCACCCTCTGTGCACCCTCTGTGTCCCTCTGTGTCCCTCTGTGTCCCTCTGTGTCCCTCTGTGCACCCTCTGTGTCCCTCTGTGTCCCTCTGTGTCCCTCTGTGTCCCTCTGTGTCCCTCTGTGTCCCTCTGTGCACCCTCTGTGCACCCTCTGTGTCCCTCTGTGTCCCTCTGTGTCCCTCTGTGTCCCTCTGTGTCCCTCTGTGTCCCTCTGTGCACCCTCTGTGCACCCTCTGTGTCCCTCTGTGTCCCTCTGTGTCCCTCTGTGTCCCTCTGTGTCCCTCTGTGTCCCTCTGTGCACCCTCTGTGCACCCTCTGTGTCCCTCTGTGTCCCTCTGTGTCCCTCTGTGTCCCTCTGTGCACCCTCTGTGCACCCTCTGTGTCCCTCTGTGCACCCTCTGTGCACCCTCTGTGCACCCTCTGTGCACCCTCTGTGTCCCTCTGTGTCCCTCTGTGTCCCTCTGTGTCCCTCTGTGTCCCTCTGTGCACCCTCTGTGCACCCTCTGTGCACCCTCTGTGTCCCTCTGTGTCCCTCTGTGTCCCTCTGTGTCCCTCTGTGTCCCTCTGTGCACCCTCTGTGCACCCTCTGTGTCCCTCTGTGTCCCTCTGTGCACCCTCTGTGCACCCTCTGTGCACCCTCTGTGTCCCTCTGTGTCCCTCTGTGTCCCTCTGTGTCCCTCTGTGTCCCTCTGTGCACCCTCTGTGTCCCTCTGTGTCCCTCTGTGTCCCTCTGTGTCCCTCTGTGCACCCTCTGTGCACCCTCTGTGTCCCTCTGTGTCCCTCTGTGTCCCTCTGTGTCCCTCTGTGTCCCTCTGTGCACCCTCTGTGCACCCTCTGTGTCCCTCTGTGTCCCTCTGTGTCCCTCTGTGTCCCTCTGTGTCCCTCTGTGCACCCTCTGTGCACCCTCTGTGTCCCTCTGTGTCCCTCTGTGCACCCTCTGTGCACCCTCTGTGCACCCTCTGTGCACCCTCTGTGTCCCTCTGTGTCCCTCTGTGTCCCTCTGTGTCCCTCTGTGTCCCTCTGTGTCCCTCTGTGTCCCTCTGTGCACCCTCTGTGCACCCTCTGTGTCCCTCTGTGTTCCCTCTGTGTCCCTCTGTGTCCCTCTGTGCACCCTCTGTGCACCCTCTGTGTCCCTCTGTGTCCCTCTGTGCACCCTCTGTGCACCCTCTGTGCACCCTCTGTGCACCCTCTGTGTCCCTCTGTGTCCCTCTGTGTCCCTCTGTGTCCCTCTGTGTCCCTCTGTGCACCCTCTGTGCACCCTCTGTGTCCCTCTGTGTCCCTCTGTGCACCCTCTGTGCACCCTCTGTGTCCCTCTGTGTCCCTCTGTGTCCCTCTGTGTCCCTCTGTGTCCCTCTGTGTCCCTCTGTGTCCCTCTGTGTCCCTCTGTGCACCCTCTGTGTCCCTCTGTGTCCCTCTGTGCACCCTCTGTGCACCCTCTGTGTCCCTCTGTGCACCCTCTGTGCACCCTCTGTGTCCCTCTGTGTCCCTCTGTGCACCCTCTGTGCACCCTCTGTGCACCCTCTGTGTCCCTCTGTGTCCCTCTGTGCACCCTCTGTGCACCCTCTGTGTCCCTCTGTGCACCCTCTGTGTCCCTCTGTGTCCCTCTGTGTCCCTCTGTGTCCCTCTGTGTCCCTCTGTGTCCCTCTGTGCACCCTCTGTGTCCCTCTGTGTCCCTCTGTGTCCCTCTGTGTCCCTCTGTGTCCCTCTGTGTCCCTCTGTGCACCCTCTGTGCACCCTCTGTGTCCCTCTGTGTCCCTCTGTGTCCCTCTGTGTCCCTCTGTGCACCCTCTGTGCACCCTCTGTGTCCCTCTGTGTCCCTCTGTGTCCCTCTGTGTCCCTCTGTGTCCCTCTGTGCACCCTCTGTGTCCCTCTGTGTCCCTCTGTGTCCCTCTGTGTCCCTCTGTGTCCCTCTGTGCACCCTCTGTGTCCCTCTGTGTCCCTCTGTGCACCCTCTGTGTCCCTCTGTGTCCCTCTGTGTCCCTCTGTGTCCCTCTGTGCACCCTCTGTGTCCCTCTGTGTCCCTCTGTGTCCCTCTGTGTCCCTCTGTGTCCCTCTGTGTCCCTCTGTGTCCCTCTGTGCACCCTCTGTGTCCCTCTGTGTCCCTCTGTGTCCCTCTGTGTCCCTCTGTGTCCCTCTGTGTCCCTCTGTGCACCCTCTGTGTCCCTCTGTGTCCCTCTGTGTCCCTCTGTGTCCCTCTGTGCACCCTCTGTGCACCCTCTGTGTCCCTCTGTGTCCCTCTGTGTCCCTCTGTGTCCCTCTGTGTCCCTCTGTGTCCCTCTGTGCACCCTCTGTGCACCCTCTGTGACTTTGAGGACGATTTTAGCCGCTTCACCCCAAAATTAATCAAAGTTTTCACCACCATTGCAAAGCCATAGTTATTTTTTTGATATGACTGTCATTTCTGAAAAGGATCATTTATTTAATGTGATTTAATTTTAAGGAAAAAATAGCTGTCCCTCAAGGTCAACCCTGTTAAGTGAACTGAACTCTTGTTTTAATACAGTGAAACAATAAATTTTTTAATATATATATTTTGAAGAAATATTGAACATGTAATTAACAAATCATAGTGTAAAAGCACTTGAGCTGGTTCTACTCTGTTTGGCCATTTTCTGGTGTTTTGTGGTGGAAACCACACTGTGACCCATAGACAGGCTAGCCGTGTTAATATGAAACTTGCGTTCAATGGCCCCTCCCTGTTTCACACAACAAGCTTCCATTCCCCTTGTCACACAGGGGTTTATTGTTGATTTAAGATGACGTTTTCAACCCTGTTACGGTCAACCCTGGTACTTTATTTGGCACTTAACAGGCACTTACTATAGTCATTTTCTATTACCTATTGAGATGGGATAACACATGTTTTATTAAGTTGAACATGTGCTCTTAATGACAGAATGTACAAATTTGGTGAAATCAAAAGTTTTAATTCACCACCTTTAATACACATCTCAAAATGCACCTGATTGGTGGAACGACTCCGCTCTGAAGGCTTTAAGAAAACCCACCCCTGGGCAGCTTGCAATTATCTCTGCTTTGAGCTGGACAACAGAAATACAATCATATTTTGAGTCATCTGAACAGGCTTGATAGGGGCTCCCGAGGGGAACAGCGGTCTAAAGTACTGTATCTCAGTGCTAGAGTCGTCACTACAGACACCCTTGTTAGAATCCAGGCTGTATCACAACCGAGTCCCATAGGGCGGCGTACAATTGGCCCAGCATCGTCCGGGTTTGGCCGATGGAGGCCGTCATTGTAAAGAAGAATTTGTTCTTAACGGACTTGCCTAGTTAAATAAAGGTTCAATGAAATAATATATATGAGAGAATAGGAGCAGCATCTCTGTCCCAACTGACTCAAATCTACTCCAGTATGAGTGCAGCTCCTTTGAGTGTTACTGTGGAACCCTCTCTATTTGAGATCTTCTCTCTGGAGTGAATCATCATTGTCTGACACTGAAGCCCAGAGTGGAACCATGCGACTAACAAGGTCATGACACCAGCAATCCCCTATCTGTCCGACTCTATCCTCCTCCTGAATTCAGCAGTGCTCTCTGTCTAACATAGAACTCAAGTCCACTGAAACACAGTATCCTGCCATCCACACGTCAACAAGTCCTGTTTAGAGGTCCTGTCAGCCCCAGACCAAGAAATCACTTTAGAAGGCTATTAGTAATGCCGTGTATGAACACGTGCGCGTATTGATGTACATGTCTTTGTCAACATGTATTCGGCTCTCAGAGGGTCGGTTTGGCACAAGGGGACGGTTTCCTTATTGAGAACTGATGACAATTAAAACCAGAAAGTGTACTGTGTGATTATATTTGAGGTCACTTTAAAGTGTTTCAAAGCTCAGGGTTTTCATTTCACATGTCAGATTTACCCCTAAAAAAATACTAATTAAATACACTGTTCACTTTTGTGGGGATTGCTTTTACTGAAGAAAAAAAAACACTAAAAGTCATGGCCAGTTTTCAAAAGACATTTGTCTGACACAAAATAGTTTTTATTGGGAATTAGAGTTGTGAGTGCTTTGAATGATGTTTGATCTTTTCGAGGCGTGCCAGTGTTGGTTGTGATTTATGTTGCCTCGCTCAAATTGATTTCTCCCCCCCTTCTCCAGGCACATTGTGGTTTGTGGTCATATTACACTCGAAAGTGTCTCCAACTTCCTCAAAGACTTCCTACACAAGGACAGGGATGATGTCAATGTAGAAATTGTTTTTCTCCATAAGTAAGTGAATGTTTTCACTACCTCACTTTGAACCATTACACAGCGTAATTAAACACAAAATAATGTCAACTTAAAGCATAGGAAATTGTTCTTTCTCTCATGAGTAAACTTCAAATTGCAACTTGAATTTGTGTCCTAACTCTGCCTCCCCCCTCTCTCTCTCTCCTCTCTCTCTCCCCTCTCTCTCTCTCTCTCCCTCTCTCTCTCTCTCTCTCCCCTCTCTCTCTGTTTGTTCCCCCCCCCTGTGTGTTCCTGTAGTATTTCCCCTAATCTTGAGCTGGAAGCCTTGTTCAAACGCCACTTTACCCAGGTAGAGTTCTACCAGGGTTCTGTTCTCAACCCTCACGATCTGGCCAGAGTGAAGGTACTGTACTAGCATGTACTGCTGTTGTGCATCATATTCCACTATTATGTAGTTACAGGGTGAAAGGCTGTGCATGAAAAACATAACAGGGAAAAAGGCCAATACTCCTCATACTACCGTGTGAGAGTGACAACGTTTCCATCCAAATTGGATCTTTGCTATGACCTGAGGAAGGTCAATCTGGGGTTGAACGTTGTGATATTTGACCTGAGGAAGGTCAATCTGGGGTTGAAACGTTGTGATGTTTGACCTGAGGAAGGTCAATCTGGGGTTGAAACGTTGTGATGTTTGACCTGAGGAAGGTCAATCTGGGGTTGAAACGTTGTGATGTTTGACCTGAGGAAGGTCAATCTGGGGTTGAAACGTTGTGATATTTGACCTGAGGAAGGTCAATCTGGGGTTGAAACATTGTGATGTTTGACCCGAGGAAGGTCGATCTGAGGTTGAAACATTGTGATATTTGACCTGAGGAAGGTCACTCTGGGGTTGAAACGTTGTGATGTTTGACCTGAGGGAGGTCAATCTGAGGTTGAATCTATGGCTGTTACGGTTACCGTATTACCTCCACACCGGCGGTCACAAGTTATGACTGCGGTCAAATTCCACATGACCGTTTAGTCACGGTAACTAGGCTTCTCCAAGCTCTGATGCTGCTGCTGGTCATGAGTAGCCTACTAACTGTGGTAACTGTCTGGTACTTGGCACTCTATTGTCCCTCTAATCAATGCAAATATAGTTGAAAATCTAAATCAAACAGTTCACGAGAACCATGAGCTCATGTTGCGCAACATTTTAAGGTTATGCAATTGCGTGAGAAAAGTGATGGCCTCCATTATAGAGAGGATCCCAACAGCCTTCTATAGGCTATGCCTACTATATTTATCTCTCAACGTTCCTAATATTAAGCACATTGTTTACCTTTACAGCAGGAGTATAGCCTACATGGCTGGCATGACAATAAACCACACAGGGAAAAGCGTCCTCTATTCGCTATTTAAGCGCGTAGATGAAGTGTATTGTTTCCCGCTGCCCCCATTTCGATACAGGTGCATGATAATGGTCCATTCTAAATCAAAACACATCTCACACATATATTATGTAGTATGTGTAAAGACAAGATTAAATCCAGAATAGTCTGATGGGTGACAATATTAGCCCGTCACTTGGGAATTCTATATTATCACTTGTGAATGATGCCCAGCAAAAGAAACCATGCCTTTTTTTGCTACTTGTTTGAATCATAGTCGCACACCTCATGTACCCTAGTCCATAGGCCTATATGTTGGTATAAGGCTTGTATCACACCTCATGTACCCTAGCCCATAGGCCTATATGTTTGTATAAGGCTTGTATCACACCTCATGTAGCCTAGCCCATAGGCCTATATGTTTGTATAAGGCTTGTATCACACCTCATGTAGCCTAGCCCATAGGCCTATATGTTTGTATAAGGCTTGTATCACACCTCATGTACCCTAGTCCATAGGCCTATATGTTTGTATAAGGCTTGTATCACACCTCATGTACCCTAGTCCATAGGCCTATATGTTTGTATAAGGCTTGTATCACACCTCATGTACCCTAGCCCATAGGCCTATATGTTTGTATAAGGCTTGTATCACACCTCATGTACCCTAGCCCATAGGCCTATATGTTTGTATAAGGCTTGTATCACACCTCATGTACCCTAGCCCATAGGCCTATATGTTTGTATAAGGCTTGTATCACACCTCATGTACCCTAGCCCATAGGCCTATATGTTTGTATAAGGCTTGTATCACACCTCATGTACCCTAGCCCATAGGCCTATATGTTTGTGTAAGGCTTGTATCACACCTCATGTACCCTAGCCCATAGGCCTATATGTTTGTATAAGGCTTGTATCACACCTCATGTACCCTAGTCCATAGGCCTATATGTTTGTATAAGGCTTGTATCACACCTCATGTAGCCTAGCCCATAGGCCTATATGTTTGTATAAGGCTTGTATCACACCTCATGTACCCTAGCCCATAGGCCTATATGTTTGTATAAGGCTTGTATCACACCTCATGTGGCCTAGCCCATAGGCCTATATGTTTTAGTAAGGTTAGTATCACACCTCATGTAGCCTAGCCCATAGGCCTATATGTTTGTATAAGGCTTGTATCACACCTCATGTAGCCTAGCCCATAGGCCTATATGTTTGTATAAGGCTTGTATCATAACTAAAGTGGCCAAATAACTTCTTAAAATGAAGCACATGAATCCACATTACAAGGGCTGTAAGGGGCCTAACTGGCAGACATAAACAGTACATGAGATTCAAGTTTGGGGAAGATCATTTTCACCATAAAAATGCAGCTTTATAATAAAAGCATTACATGCATCATTTCGTTTGAGGTCACTTTTAATAATGATGTTTTCCACTAATGGAACATCGGCGATTATAGACTACTATCATGTACGCATTGCTGCGCTTACAATGTGAAGAAATAGCCTAATAGTTGATTAACATTTTAAGCTGAATGTTCTGATCTGTTGTGTCAGCTACATTGCATAAACGTTTTTTTAAATATTTGACCTGAAGAAGATGAATCCAAGGTTGAAACGTTGTAATATTTGACCTGAGGAAGATGAATCCAAGGTTGAAACGTTGTAATATTTGACCCGAGGAAGGTCAATCCAGGGTTGAAACGTTGTAATATTTGACCTGAGGAAGATGAATCCAGGGTTGAAACGTTGTAATATTTGACCTGAGGAAGATGAATCCAGGGTTGAAACGTTGTAATATTTGACCTGAGGAAGATGAATCCAGGGTTGAAACGTTGTAATATTTGACCCGAGGAAGGTCAATCCAGGGTTGAAACGTTGTAATATTTGACCTGAGGAAGATGAATCCAGGGTTGAAACGTTGTAATATTTGACCTGAGGAAGATGAATCCAGGGTTGAAACGTTGTAATATTTGACCTGAGGAAGGTCAATCCAGGGTTGAAACGTTGTAATATTTGACCCGAGGAAGGTCAATCCAGGGTTGAAACGTTGTAATATTTGACCTGAGGAAGATGAATCCAGGGTTGAAACGTTGTAATATTTGAAGGTGAGAGGGTTTCTGGTGTGTATTCTCTATCTGTAACCCGTCATCGTTCCCTGTATAGATTGAGTCAGCAGACGCCTGTCTGATTCTGGCTAATAAGTACTGTCCAGATCCCGATGCTGAAGACGCCTCCAACATCATGAGGTAATAATGATGATGATGATGATGAAAATCTGGAGAAAGGACTGTGTATACTGTATACGTTAAAAATGTTTTGAATTTGTAGGGTCATCTCTATCAAGAACTATTCCCCCAAGATACGAATTATCACTCAGATGTTACAATACCATAACAAGGTGGGTCAGCACATCACTCCTACTCTATATGCAACGATGCACATAATAATAACCATGGTTCAAACACGTGTGTGTGTGTGTGTGTGTGTGTGTGTGTGTGTGTGTGTGTGTGTGTGTAGGCTCACCTGCTCAACATTCCTAGCTGGAACTGGAAGGAGGGGGATGATGCTATCTGTCTAGCAGAGCTGAAGGCTGGCTTCATAGCTCAGAGCTGTCTAGCCCAGGGCCTCTCCACCATGCTGGCCAACCTCTTCTCCATGAGGTCCTTCATCGAGGTAACATTGACACAACATTAACACAACCTTTACACAATGATCTATTTCACAGAGATAACCTTAACACATCCTTTTAATAACACTGTTCTCTTTCATTGAGTTAACGTTGACACAATGACAGTAGGGTAACTAACATTACCACAACCTTTTCACAATGTGTTCTTTCATTGATGAAACGTTGAAACAATCTCTTCTCGATACATTTATCATGGAAACATTCCTTCAGCGGGACTATGAAACAGGTTACTTTCCCATTACTCATTATGGGATAGATATGTGATTCCACAGGAGTACTGAGCTCCGGTCTGCTGAGTGAAACATCTCTGAGGGAGTCTTTTCAGCCAGAATGGTCTTTCAGTCAGTCTGATTTATCCTATGTATCTGTAGGATTCTTGGCACTCTGCTTTGAAAGAGCTGGTCTTCATGTCATAAAGCTGATGGAGGAGTTTATAATGGGTGGGCTGACGAGGTCTGGATGGAGAAGAGACATCTGCTGGCCATATTCCCATGCTGAAAACATAGAGTAAGACATATAAATAGATGGATAGATGGAACATTGACGCCAAACCATAGTCGGTTATCTAAACTGTGAATGAAAAGGCATTAACCACGCTATAGAGGGATTTAAAACGTTGAGCCAGGCTCTCATCATCTGTGACATCTGCAAAGCTTTCAGGAAACTCATCTGTCATCGTCCATGGCAGCTCAGTGGATATAATGTAGCATGTCTACACAAGTCTAGAACATCTGACAAAGAAGGGAGGAATCACTGCTCATGAGAAGACGAAACTAAGACACAGTATTATTACTCCTACCATTATTTGGTGAATTGTGAAGCTATTGTGCCCTAGTCAGTCAGAACTAATGCTAGGCCAAGTCTGGTGAGGCACCTTGTACCTGATATACTGGGACCAAGTCAGTAGGCCCCTTCCTTTTACTGCCGTTTTTCCACAAAAATGTTCAATTCAAACCATACGTTGTTTTATAGCAGAATGAATACACATGGAAAAGTTTATATAGATCTTTGGCAACTGAAAGTCAATGTCAAAATGAATGACCGAAGAACATGAAACTGTAGTAAATTATATTAGGATCCATTTTGAATGGCCTAATTAAAATAGTTGTTCTGATTCTGTCAGCATGTCTTAGAGAGACCTCCATAAACATATGAATATTGAGACATAATGCTATAAACAGAAGGCTATAAACAGAAGGCTATAAACAGAATGCTATAAACAGAAGGCTATAAACAGAATGCTATAAACAGAATGCTATAAACAGAATGTTATAAACAGAAGGCTATAAACAGAAGGCTATAAACAGAAGGCTATAAACAGAAGGCTATAAACAGAATGCTATAAACAGAAGGCTATAAACAGAAGGCTATAAACATAATGCTATAAACAGAAGGCTATAAACAGAATGCTATAAACAGAAGGCTATAAACAGAAGGCTATAAACAGAAGGCTATAAACAGAATGCTATAAACAGAAGGCTATAAACAGAATGCTATGAACCAGGGGTTCTTAAACTTTTTCAGCCTGGGACCCAAATTAGAAATTCTGTGTTTTCCTGGGACACAAGCTTATGAAAACATGTTTATACTTAAACATCGGTACATTTCATTGCCATTATGCCCATTAACAAATGCAATATAGACAAATAACAATTAAATGAAATACCCATATAAATATCTATTCATGTTTATTTTTCCCCATTAAAAACACTCATATATCTGTCCTGGTTGGAACTGTTGCTGTTAAAATCCAATAAATAATTTTTATTCTGAACTGGAATAAACTGATTGATCACATCACACAGATGTAGTCTAGAAAACACACACACACACACACACAGTCCTAATGAGAGGTGTGTGACTGGTTGAAGTTTTAAACAAGCATGTCAATTCTGGGCTCAGTTTTTGACAGTTGAGAAGCCTGACTCGCACAGGTATGTGGTACCAAACTGGATCAGAATATCTTCTGCTTTCCCACTGAGTTTCTCAGCTTCAAAAAGCATATTGCGTCAATCAGTGTGTTCCAGTTCAGAATTAAAATGATTGCTTGTATTTTACCAGCAAATAGTTTTTTTCCATGTTCATCTGTACTGTTACTTAGGGTTGCACTATCAGTAGCTAGATTGCTTGCATTGGCTAACGTTAGCTATTGGCTGTATAAAAGGGGATTATTTGAAAGAGAAATTCACATCGACTGCTATGAGAGATGGTACAAGTTACTCCCTTATTGCTGCTTATCATCACCTGTTATAAAATGACAAAAATGCCTTGCTAGTTAACTTACTTTCCACTGTCAAAGCACTGTTTCCTGAAGCACTGTTTCCTGAAGCACTGTTTCCTGAAGCATTCTGCCCTGTTCTGAAAGAAGTCCTTGGTTTTACCGTCATGTTGTGAATGTTTGGTCAGGGCCTGCCGTCTTCATTTGTTTGTTTTACGAAGCACTTCCCTGCACAAAACACATTATGGGATCTCCTCCTTGTTTCTCAAAGTTTGTATTAAACCAAGCGAGAGAAACTCATCGCTGTATTTGCGTTTCATGACAATGGAACTCAGTCAGAACTTGAGGCTAGCTTGAATCCATTCGATGACAGCAGTGAGTGATGGCGAGTGGGAATGACAAGCCAGTGGCTGACAGAGCATCATCTGGTTGTTCAGCAGTGCAGCGTGTGGGTCGCGTAGTGATCTTCGAGAAACTGCCGAAAAAAGATCTGGTTAACCTTGAAGCACACTGGCATCTTCCACCCACTCGCGCTGCTGCCAAACTGAGTCTCTACGCAGCGCGCACTGAACAGAGAGTGCACTTGCACTTGGACAAAATCAATTCCAGTAGTTAATGAAATCTTTATAAATGTACCCCACTATGGGTCGCTACCCATAGTTTAAGAAAGGCTGATATAAACAGAATACTATAAACAGATTGCTTATAGTGCATGTTGGGTTGCACTTGAGGACATATTATTGTGAGGCCTGTTAACGAGGTGAAGAGATGTCTGACAGCCATTTTTCAGCACAGCTCTTACTAGGTCATTACAGAGGCTGCGTATTTGGCACCCTATTGCCTACTTAGTGCATTACTTTTGACCATGGCCCATAGCTCTATATAGGGAATAGGGTGCCACATAAACACACAATAATAGATGCCATCTCTGCAGGATCAAATTACAAGGTCCCCCTCGGTTAGTGTTCCCCTAAAGATGCCTGACCAATTTCTTTTACCCCAGTGTGTTAGTTATGGAGGAAGTGTGTTAGTTATGGAAGAAGTATGTTCTGAGTCCCATATTAAAGACTCTATAGCTGTCAGGAGCGGTGGAGTTATGATAGAGAGATGGGTAATGTTTTATAATGGGTCCGGATCTGAGTGTGTCTGCGGTTCATCGAAGGGTCTCCTCCATCGCTGTGAGACTTCTAATGAGGATGGGACTGGGAGGAAACCCAGAGGAGCTTATAAAGGCCTTAAGAAGGGTTTATAAAGGGCTTAAGAAGGTTGAATTGATCAAATTCATCTTTGGGCTAGGTGTCCCGCTAGCGGGATAGAAGCTGAAAACATCCGGTGAAATTGGAGGGTGCGATTTCAAATAAATATTTGTAATATTAAACATTCATAAACATACAAGTGTCTTATATCATTTAAAAGCTTCACTTCTTGTTAATCCAACTGTGTTGTCAGATTTCAAAAAGACTTTACGGCGAAAGCATACCATGCGATTATCTGAGGACAGCGCCCCCACGTCGACATATTTTTCAACCAGCACAGGCTTCACAAAATCACAAATAGTGATGAAATAAATCACTTACCGTTGAAGATCCTCCTCTGTTTGCAGTCCCAAGGGTCCCAGCTACAACATGAATGGTCGTTTTGTTCGATAAAATACTTCTTTATATCCCAAAAAGTCTGTTTAGTTTGAGCCATTGATTTCAGTAATCCACTCGTTCAACATGCAGACAAAGGAGTCCAAAAAGCTACAGGTAAATTTTGTCCAAACAATTCAAACAATGTTTCTATTTAATCGTCAGGTAGTCTAAAATGTAAATAAACAATAATATTTCACACAGAAAGTACTATGTTCAATAGAAAGGAAAATTCGTAAACCCCCCGAAAGACTGATTTGGTCCAGGTGCTCGCCTAACAAAAACTCCAAATACTTGCATCCAAAGAACACCATACCTACTGTGAAGCATGGGGGTGGAAACACCATGCTTTCGGTCTGTTTTTCTGCAAAGGGACCAGGACGACTGATCCGTGTAAAGGAAAGAATGAATGGGGCCATGTATCGTGAGATTTTGAGTGAAAACCTCCTTCCATCAGCAAGGGCATTGAAGATGAAAGGTGGCTGGGTCTTTCAGCATGACAATGATCCCAAACACACCGCCCGGACAACGAAGGAGTGGCTTCGTAAGAAGCATTTCAAGGTCCTGGAGTGGCCTAGCCAGTCTCCAGATCTCAACCCCATAGAAAATCTTTGGAGGGAGTTGAAAGTCCGTGTTGCCCAGCAACAGCCCCAAAACATCACTGCTCTAGAGGAGATCTGCATGGAAGAATGGGCCAAAATACCAGCAACAGTGTGTGAAAACCTTGTGAAGACTTACAGAAAACGTTTGACCTCTGTCATTACCAACAAAGGGTATATAACAAAGTATTGAGATAAACTTTTGTTATTGACCAAATACTTATTTTCCACCATAATTTGTAAATAAATTCATTAAAAATCCTACAATGAGATTTTCTGGATTTTTTTTCCTCATTTTGTCTGTCATAGTTGATGTGTACCTATGATGAAAATTACAGGCCTCTCTCATCTTTTTAAGTGGGAGAACTTGCACAATTGGTGGCTGACTAAATACTTTTTGCCCCACTGTATATGCATATTATATATTCTGTGCCCGAGCAGCAGGAGGTTTAATTTGGGCACGCTTTTCATCCAAAATTCAGAATGCTGCTCCCTATCCTAGAGAGGTTAAGAAGGGTTTATAAAGGCCTTAAGAAGGGTTTATAAAGGTCTTAAGGTACTATGCACATTTTTCATCTGTATATGTATTTATATATGTATTTATATATATGTATTTTCTACTTGTTGCTTCTCAGATTGAAGAGGACACATGGCAGAAGTACTATTTAGAAGGGGTAGCTAATGAGATGTACACAGAGTATCTGTCCAGTGCCTTTGTGGGGCTCTCCTTCCCAGCAGTCTGCGAGTAAGTATGAGACAGCACGGTCCTCTGCCCGGTACAGTACGGGTAACTCTCTCTGCTACATGTTGCTGTTCTCCTTTACTACTGCTGCTCTGTCCCTTGTACTGCTACAACTACTGAACATTAGATGGTACCAACATTAATACTACATGAATATATTAAATAAATAATAAAATATACATTTTAAATTGATAGTATTGGTAATGTTAAAATGGTAGTTATATATAGCCTAAAGGAGACATAGCATTCCCTTACAATCCTCTGTGTGTGTGTGTCAGGCTGTGCTACGTGAAGCTGAAGCTGTTGCTTATCGCCATCGAGAACAAGTCGGAGCTGGGAGAGAGCAGGTTAGTGTCTCTGTGTTTCTGTCTGTGTTGTACAGGACTACTGGGCCTCTGTCTATAATA
The DNA here is from genome assembly GCF_002021735.2 of Oncorhynchus kisutch. Taxonomy (NCBI): domain Eukaryota; kingdom Metazoa; phylum Chordata; class Actinopteri; order Salmoniformes; family Salmonidae; genus Oncorhynchus; species Oncorhynchus kisutch. Next base: position 81,152,037 of record NC_034177.2, on the reverse strand, counting down.
TCCCTGAACCTTTTCAAAATCTAGGATGTTGTTCAAGATTTATCTGTAAATAGTTGTCTCTGTGTTGAGCCATGCTAACCATTAATGCCATTTATATTACTATTAACTTGCTAACTATAAACATGAAGTAGTCACTAACCATACATTACCAAATCCCACCCACCCCAACACCATCAGCACTGTGGACCTTTTATTTTACACTGACAACATTCAACTGAAAATAATGCATTTATAGTAGAGTTGAGTTGTGGAGTTGTTAGTACATAATGAAATCACGATAAATAGTCCAGACAAAGTAATGTCTAACCACCTTGTAATTATGTCATATTTTAAACTTGTATTTTTGAACTTTTGTTCAGTGTTTTTGTTGCGTGCACCTAGACATGGTATGCTTTTCTTTTACTCATGCCAGGATTTTCTCCACTACGTAGTCATAGTGCCACCATTCTCAGTGCCATCTAAACTGCATATCTCTCTGATAGTAAAACCATTCTCAGTGCCATCTAAACTGCATATCTCTCTGATAGTAAAACCATTCTCAGTGCCATCTAAACTGCATATCTCTCTGGTAGTAAAAACCATTCTCAGTGCCATCTAAACTGCATATCTCTCTGATAGTAAAACCATTCTCAGTGCCATCTAAACTGCATATCTCTCTGATAGTAAAACCATTCTCAGTGCCATCTAAACTGCGTATCTCTCTGATAGTAAAACCATTCTCAGTGCCATCTAAACTGCATATCTCTCTGATAGTAAAACCATTCTCAGTGCCATCTAAACTGCGTATCTCTCTGATAGTAAAAACTAAATGAATTCATAGATGCAGTCTGTGTAATAAAATCAGCTCTTGAGATTAAATCTAAGTACCTCCAAGTTTACTAAAGTGATCTGAAGGTCTTCATCTTTTTCTCGGAGTGCTACAGCAAGTACTTTCCTTTTCCCATCATAAGGTAGACAGACAGCAAATTGAGACACACACTGAGTGTACAAAACATTAGGAACACCTGTTCTTTCCATGACAGACTGACCAGGTGAGTCGAGATAAAAGCTATGATCCCTTATTGATGTCACTTGTTAAATCCACTTCAATCAGTGTAGATGAAGGGGAGGAGACAGGTTAAAGAAGGAATTTGAAGCCTTGAGACATGGATTGTGTGCGTGCCATTCAGAGGGTGAATGGGCAAGACAAAAGTTCCTTTGAACGAGGTATGGTAGTAGGTGCCATACACACCGGGTTGAGTGTGTCAAGAACTGCAATGCTGCTGGGTTTTTCACACTTAACAGTTTCCCGTGTTTATCAAGAATGGTCCACCACCCAAAGGACATCCATCCAAGTTCACAGAACAGTGTGATGCATTGGAGTCAATATGAGCCAGCATCCCTGTGGAATGTTTTTGACACCTTGTAGAGTCCCTGCTCTGACCAATTGAGACTATTTTCTTTTTTATACAAATAACACAGACAGAACAGGTAGAGGGCAAAACATACCCAGATCCCCTACCAAATCAAACCCACCCCAAATGTTCCAACAGAGTCCCACACTGAATTGAGGCTGTCCTGAGGGCAATATAATGAAGGTGTTCCTAATGTTTTGTCCACTCAGACTCATAATATCATTTTTCATCTCTCCTTTTATGTTAATAACAACTGTTTGATTTGGGGTTGTTTTCTTGTTGTTTGCAGAAGCAGAAAGCGGTATGCCCTCTTCCTTATCTTTCCCTCCAAACTTCCACCCCACTCCACCACTTTAGAGCTGCTGACTATGGGTTTAGGTTCCTAAGGATACTTTCCCAAACCCTATCTGAAAATGGGCCAATTTCTCACTCTATTTTTGATTGTCTTCCTTGTGCCTAATGCACTAACTTCTTTGCAGGCAGAGAGAGGATAGTTGAATTTGACTCGTTTGTTTACTTGTTGATCTGTCTGTGACGTTGTCGATGTGCCCAGGCTAACACCCTTTCCTCCATTTCTACCTCCTGTTTGGAGTTTCTTTCCGTCTCTCGCGTTGTCAGTCGTTCTGCTTAATTTCTCTTCACTTCAGTTCTTTTTCAGTGTTTTCAGTTAGTCGTAATTGTGTGACTGATTATTTTTTTCACGGTGTTTCTTTGTTTTAGTGTTATGTTCATCATCAAAACACTACTTCACATGTGTATCGTTTTTGATAGTTTCCTCTCACATATCAGTCAAGAGACACATTGCTGATATCTGAACCCCAGAAGGGTTTATTGATGGATATTTTGGTAATATTATGGAATCGATGGATTGATTATATGTCATTGCAGCAAGCAGAGTTTGACACAAACTCATGTTTTATTGATGATACCAACAGCATTTTGTTATGTCATGTCATATCTTAGTCAAGGCATGGGTCCGTTAACTTTGGATAACTTAACATTTATCCAATGGAATTGCTCAATTTTAGTCCACGTTTTCCATGGGTGCTGCTTCATACTATTTCATCCCTTTCTTACTGTTGTGTGTGTGTGTCCGTGTGTGAATAATGTGTGTGAGAGTATATGGGTGTATGTATACGTTGGTGTGCGTGTGTGTGTGAATAATCTGTCCTGTGTGTGCGTGTGCGTACGCTTGTGTAGTGTGGGTCTCATTCACCTTGTTCCCCCATACCTGTGCGTCTCCAAGTAGATGTTATCAAGTGAGGTCACTTCCTGTCAGTTTGGTGTTTACGAAACAATCCAACTGCACAGAAGTTACTGCAACAGTCTGCATCTACGTACCTGTCTCTTTATCTGTACTGCAGTGGCTTGTGTGTTTTTACAAGTGTCCTACTCACGCTGTTTGCTAACGGCATGCTATAACACTCCATCACATGGGATGTGTGATGCTTACCTTGTTGCTCACAATATGAGGTTTTGATACAATTTGGGCCTCTATGCATAATTGGGAGAACATTACATTTTGTTATGTTTCTTTGTTATTAGATCTGAAATTGGTAAATTATGTGAAATCTCAGATTTGGGCAGCAATGTGTTTTTTGTAGTGGCTTAGTTTTCTCTAAACAGCATGTGAAACGTGAAGCCTGTTTTCTACTCTGGGGGCCGTTCAATCTGATGTAAAGCTCAATAATGCAACTCTAAACTTAAGTTTAGCAAAATATCATGTTGTTTTGCTGTCGCTATTGATTACAGCTTTATAATTGATCCAATCACCCCCTTATTGTTTAAATATGTTGTTCGTAGAGCCCAGAGGAAAGATTTGTCTATAGTTTTCATCTGCTCTCAGCTATTTTCTGAGCCTGCATGCACTTTTTACACATCTTGTTTGTGTAGACAAGTCTTCTCAAATGTGTCAGTTTAGTACAACAAACTAAAAACGTACATTTTATTTTTTAATTTAATTAGCCAAGTCAGTTAAGAACAAATGATTATTTACAATGACAGCCTAGGAACAGTGGGTTAACTGTCTTGTTCAGGGGCAGAACGACAGATTTTTTACTTGTCAGATTCGATCTAGCAACCTTTCGGTTACTGGCCCAACGCTCTCATCACTAGGCTACCTGCCGTCCCAAATGCAGTAAATGATCAGTTAACTAAAGAGTTGGTCAAGTAAAATAAAGTAGTAGTAAATTAAAGGGTAAATAAAGTACAACCAGGTATTAGTAAGTCAGAGTTGAGCATAAACATTCAGTAAAGTACAATAAAGTATTAGTAAACACAGGATTGGGAAATTAAATCCTTGGTAAAGTATACTAATGCCTTAGGAAAGTATAATAAAGCCTTAGTACAGTAAAGGGATTGAAAGTAAACAGAAAGTGAAGTATTGGTAAAGTAAAGTATTGGTAAAGTAAAGTATTCGTAAAAGTAAACTATTTGTAAAGTATTAGTTAAGTTAGTAAGAAAGTGTTAGTATTTTCCCTTTCGTCTGGGCTCGGAGACCAGGGGGGTTGTCCCCTGACTGTCGGTCTATGTGTTCCATTTGTCAGTCTCTCAGTCTGCACTCCCATCATTGATGATTCCTACCCACAGGCAACCATTAATGAGCTGGGCGTGTGTGTGTGTGTCGTCCACTCTCGTCTCAGTCTAATTCAGGGGGAATGATACAGCCAGTCCGTACAGGCACCCTACACACCATTCAAATCTTCAATATTTCAATATTTACTGTAGACATATGTTTGAGGATACAGTAAGGATTAGAGGGTTAGAGAGAATTTTGAATATGAATATCACTTATCCATTAGATAACATTAGATGGGCATTTTCCCTCAGCTACTTGGTAATTAAATACTTCTCCCTAATTAATCAAAATGGACATGGATAATGTTAAAATAAATTGCATATCACATTTCTTAGCTTAAATACACTAAAGCAGCACTGTAGCAATATTATTTTACTATAAAAATACTAGGTTACTTTAGCAGTACTAGGTTAATATATCAATATTATTTTACTATAACAATACTAGGTTACTATATCAATACTAGTTTACTAAAGCAATACTAGGTTACTATAGCAATACTACGTTACAATAACAATGCTAGTTTACTATATAAATACTAGTTTACTATACCAATACTTGGTTAATGTAGCAGTACTGGGTTACTATAGCAATACTAGTTTACTATAACACTACTAGTTTACTATAGCAATACTAGTTTAATATAGCAGTACTAGTTTACAATAGCATAACTAGTTTACTATAGCAATACTAGTTTACTATACCAATACTTGGTTAATATAGCAGTACTAGGTTACTATAGCAATAATAGGTTACTATAGCAATACTAGGTTACTATAGCAATACTAGGTTAATGTAACAGTACTCGTTTACTATAGCAGCACTAGTTTACTATAACACTACTAGTTTACTATAGCAATACTAGTTTACTATAGCAATACTAATGTAATATAGCAGGACTAGGTTACTATAGCAGTACTAGGTTAATATAGCAATGCTATACTAGGTTACTATAGCAATACTAGTTTACTATAGCAATACTAGTTTACTATAACACTACTAGTTTACTATAGCAATACTAATTTAATATAGCAGTACTAGGTTACTATAGCAGTACTAGGTTAATATAGCAATACTATACTAGGCTAATATAGCAATACTAGTTTACTATAGCAGTAATGGTTTATTATATATAACACTACTAGTTTACTATAACAATACTAGTTTAATATAGCATTACTAGGTTACTATATCAATACTAGTTTACTATAACACTACTAGTTTACTATAACACTACAAGTTTACTATAGCAATACTAGTTTAATGTAGCAGTACTGGGTTACTATAGCAAAACTAGTTTACTATAGCAATACTAGTTTACTATAACAATACTAGTTTACTATAACACTACTAGTTTACAATAGCATAACTAGTTTAATATAGCAGTACTAGGTTACTATAGCAATACTAGTTTACTATAGCAATACTAGTTTACTATAACACTACTAGTTTACTATAGCAATACTAGTTTAATGTAGCAGTACTGGGTTACTATAGCAAAACTAGTTTACTATAGCAATACTAGTTTACTATAACAATACTAGTTTACTATAACACTACTAGTTTACAATAGCATAACTAGTTTACTATAGCAATACTAGTTTACTATAGCAGTAATAGTTTACTATAGCAATACTAGTTTACTATAACACTACTAGTTTACTATAGCAATACTAGTTTAATATAGCAGTACTAGGTTACTATAGCACTACTAGTTTACTATAACACTACTAGTTTAATATAACACTAGTATACTCGTTTACTATAGCACTACTAGTTTACTATAATACTACTAGTTTAATATAACACTAGTATACTGGTTTACCATAGCAATACTAGTTTAATATAGCAGTACTAGGTTACTATAGCAATACTAGTTTACAATAGCAGAACTAGTTTACTATAACACTACTAGTTTAATATAGCAGTACTAGGTTACGATAGCAATGCTATCCTATTTTACTATATCAAAATGGACATGGATAATGTTACAATAAATTGCATATAACATTTCTTAGCTGAAATACACTAAAGCAGCACTGTAGCAATATTATTTTACTATAACAATACTAGGTTACTATAGCAGTACTAGGTTAATATATCAATATTATTTTACTATAACAATACTAGGTTACTATAGCAGTACTAGGTTAATATAGCAATACTATACTAGGTTACTATAGCAACACTAGTTTACTATATAAATACTAATTTACTATAGCAATACTAATTTACTATAAAACTACTAGTTTACAATAACACTACTAGTGTAATATAGCAGTGCTGGGTTACTATAGCAATGCTAGTTTACTATAACAGTACTAGTTTACTATAGCAATACTATACTAGTTTACTATATCAAAATGGACATGGATTTTGTTCATGTTAATTGTTCAAATAATTGTTCAAATAAATTGCATATCACATTTCTTAGCTGAAATACACTAAAGCAGTACTGTAGCAATATTATTTTACTATAACAATACTAGGTTACTTTAGCAGTACTAGGTTAATATATCAATATTATTTTACTATAACAATACTAGGTTACTTTAGCAGTACTAGGTTAATATATCAATATTATTTTACTATAACAATACTAGGTTACTTTAGCAGTACTAGGTTAATATATCAATATTATTTTACTATAACAATACTAGGTTACTTTAGCAGTACTAGGTTAATATATCAATATTATTTTACTATAACAATACTAGGTTACTTTAGCAGTACTAGGTTAATATATCAATATTATTTTACTATAACAATACTAGGTTACTTTATGCAGTACTAGGTTAATATATCAATATTATTTTACTATAACAATACTAGGTTACTTTAGCAGTACTAGGTTAATATATCAATATTATTTTACTATAACAATACTAGGTTACTATATCAATACTAGGTTACTATAGCAATACTAGGGTACTACAGCAATACTAGATTGCTATACCAATACTTGATTACTATAGCAGTACTATTTTACTATAGCAATACTAGTTTACTATGGCAATACTAGTTTACTATAACACTACTAATTTACTATAGCAATACTATACCAGTTTAGGTTACTATAGCAATACTAGTTTACTTTAGCAATACTAGTTTACTGTAGCAGTGCTAGTTTACTATAGCAATACTAGTTTACTATAGCAATACTAGTTTACTATAGCAATACTTGGTTAATATAGCAATACTATACTAGTTTACTATAGCAATACTAGTTTACTATAGCAGTACTAGGTTACTATGGCAATACCAGTTTACTATAACACTACTAGTTTACTATAGCAATACTATGCTAGTTTATTATAACACGACTAGTTTACTATAGCAGTACTAGTTTACTATAGCAGTACTAGGTCACTATGGCAATACTAGTTTACTATAACACTTAGTTTACTATAGCAATACTTTACTAGTTTACTATAGCAATACGAGTTTAATATAGCAGTACTAGGACACTATATCAATGCTAGATCACTATAACAATACTGTTTTACTATAGCAGTACTAGTTTACTATAACAATACTCGTTTTCTATTGCAATACTATACTATTTTACTATAACACTACTAGTTTACTATAACACTACTAGTCTACTATAGCAGTACTATACTAGTTTACTATGACACTACTAGTTTACTACAGCAGTACTATACTAGTTTACTAAAACACTACTAGTTTACTATAGCAGTACTATACTAGATTTCTATAGCAGTACTGGGTTACTATGGCAATACTAGTTTACTATAACACTACTAGTTTACTATAGCAATACTAGTTTACTATAGCAATACTAGTTTACTATAGCAGTACTAGGTTACTATATCAATACTAGGTTACTATAACACTTAGTTTACTATATCAATACTAGGTTACTATATCAATATGATAATACGCTATATAACAACACTTAAGCCTTTATCAGATATGTCCTATTCCTCTGTAGTGTTAGTCCGAGAGGCTGTTCATTCCCTAGCATTCCACTGTCCATTACTAACCCAGGTAACAGTATCTAACTGCAGTGTAACACTCCACTGTCCAGTAATAACCCAGGTAACAGTATCTAACTGCAGTGTAATATTCACTGTCCAGTAATAACCCAGGTAACAGTATCTAACTGCAGTGTAACACTCCACTGTCCAGTAATAACCCAGATAACAGTATCTAACTGTAGTGTAGCACTCACTGTTCAGTAATAACCCAGGTAACAGTATCTAACTGCAGTGTAACACTCCACTGTCCAGTAATAACCCAGGTAACGATATCTAACTGCAGTGTAACACTCCACTGTCCAGTAATGACCCTGCTAACAGTATCTAACTGACTGCTGAGGCTGCAACCACTCCATAACAACAACAATTTTAATTATTTCTGACCCCCCCCCCTTCACTCCTCCTACCTCTGCCCATACATCCACTCCAGACCATGGTGAAAAAGAAAAATAATTCAAATTGACCAACCAACTCATGCTGTTGTGCATTCTGTCGATCTGTATGATTAGCCTCAGAGAAGGTGGCAAAACATGGAAACCAGGTGTTTTTCCACCACACTATACCACTATACCACCTCTATACAGTGGCCTGCTAGCCTAGACTGTTGAGCATTTACAAAACATCCATTATAACTACTCTCCAAACTAAACAACTGGAGACTGCAGAAGCTGTGATTTCATTGACCAATCCGATCAGGCTGCTCTAGCTCGCTGGTCATTGTATTGTAGCTCCAGCCAGAGGGTTGATGATGTGTGTGTACCATTCCTCTTGATTAGCGCGTGAGTGTGACTCTAACGACCATAACAGCTTCTAAAGAGTGTGATGTCATCTATCTCCCATTACCCAGCATCCTCATCAACCCGGGGAACCACGTAAAGATGCAGGAAGGAACTCTGGGGTTCTTCATCGCCAGTGATGCCAAAGAAGTAAAGAGGTAATGGCTATCATCCCACCATCACGGAAAAATACAGAAAAACGCCACAGGAAAAGTCTGTTTAAAGCCTTGCCTGGGTTTTCTGTGTTCAACTTCTCTAAATATATTGTTGTAAATAAAGGTTTCATTGGTAAAAGTAACAGCCAGCTGGTAAAACCAACTCCCAGGTCAACCTGGTGAAATGGGTCAAACTCACGAGGTGAGTTGCAAACTGAGATGATAAATGTCTATGCTGCTGTTTTCTCCCCTCAGAGCATTTTTCTACTGCAAAGCTTGTCACGATGACATCACAGACCCCAAACGGATCAAAAAGTGTGGCTGCAAACGACGTGAGTACACCCACGCCCTGCCCACAACACATTCACTCACCCCTCTTATGACCCTCCTCTCCTCCCAACCCCTCCCCCACCTCCCACTGTCGCTGAATTAGGATTAGGATGTGCTATATGAATGATGTCATATCCCTCACTGTTTCTCATAGGAATATCATTTTACAGCTATAACTATATTGTTTTGCTATTATACACTTTGAAATGGAAATTGTCCCAGTGATGACCTTGAGTCCCATTTGAAAGTGTAATAACTGTGATCACAATTCCTCAACCTTCATTGTGGTATAATCCAAAATCAATGCATGATAATATTATTTATTAAATCCAAAAGAAGTACAAGCAACATTCTGCACATTTAGTTTGATTTATTAATTTCATGACTAAAATATGTAACCTGATCATGTTATGTATCATAATGACAAAACTAGTTAGAAGGGTGGACTGAAGTCTGGAGGCGGAAAGGGACCGAGAGAGAGAGAGTTGTCAGTGTGCTAATGATGGAGTGAGTTTGAGTGACAGAAGTAGCTGAGCAGACGAGGCTAGGCTGTCAGGTCACCATAGCGACTCTGTAATATGGGCAGAGGTATCGACCTCAGTCAGGTGGAATAATAAATGAACCAATGGCGTTCCTCTGCTCAGGGTTCATGGGGTCAGACAACCACATACCCTATTGGTCAAACCATACAGAATCAGAACACCGTAATGGTCCAGGCATACTACCATAAACTTCTGCCAGCGGGGGATGACTTGGAACATGACCCTTTTTCTCAACTTGTACTTTTGATCAGACTGGGAATTAGAGAATGTTTACCAGGGTTGGGCTCAATTTCTTTTCAATTCAGGAAGTAAACTCATTGAGGAAAATAATATACAGTAAGTCGTATTTTCAGTCTACTTCCTGAATAGGCTGAATTAAAAGCATTAAGGGCCTTATTACTATCTGACCTACATGGGCCCTTGTCCCAACATGTTAAATAGTTCCACCTCCTGCAGTCTCCATACATCTAGAAAGGTCAGCAACAATTACAGTAAGCAGCCTACGCCCAAACAAACACACAATCTCCACTGTCCTTTCCCTTTGTGTCATCTCATTTATTCAGACTAAAGGCCTGGTAGTTTGTCAGGTAGAGAGAACCAGAGACCTGTATTGTCTGATTATCACTATAAGGCCAAACGAAGGCAAGCTGAGCTGTACTGGGCTGGCCTGGTTACACATCCTCCACAGTTTCTGCAACCATGCTGGAATGGACAATGTGAAAATATATATCTGTGCCAGCACTGTACGGTTTGGGTTGGCCCCATAGTGTGAATCAGGCATTGGTCCAATAGTGTGAATCAGGCATTGGTCCAATAGTGTGAATCAGGCATTGGTCCAATAGTGTGAATCAGGCATTGGTCCAATAGTGTGAATCAGGCATTGGTCCAATAGTGTGAAACAGGCATTGGTCCAATAGTGTGAATCAGGCATTGGTCCAATAGTGTGAATCAGGCATTGGTCCAATAGTGTGAATCAGGCATTGGTCCAATAGTGTGAATCAGGCATTGGTCCAATAGATTTACTGTACCTGAAACGAGACAGTTCTATTGTAGATTATTTTAGTTTCTGTGTCTCTGTTGTATTACCAACAGGAGGGCCACATTTAGAGAGATGACAGTTCCATTACTAGAATGAATGTTTGTCTTCTGTTAGTTCTGTTTTGTTTCTGTTGTTTGTTTTGTCCAGGTTTTTATGACCATTGACATGTTGTTGATGTTATTTCCTTCCCCTGCTGCCGGTGGGAAACACCACTACTTTATTTAACCACTCTCTGGTAGTGATTTACTGTGAGTAAAAAAACACGGGTTCCCTCCTACCCAGAGTGCAGTGCGAGTGTCTCTTCTCTTTCTCTGCCAGCTGTATTCTATGTTGCATGTTACCGGTGTAGCGTTTGCATCCTTCTCCCCGCCTCTCATCTTTACACTGTCCTGCCTCAGACCAGACCTGAATTCAGCAGAACCCAAACCCAAACTCACACCTACATCTGATTATCTAGTCTGTCTCCTCATAGGCTCATAGTCTAGCCCGGCCTCTGACTCCCTTAGTATGATAGAGTGTGATTTTATTATAGGAGAAGTGCATGAACTCTCTTCGACATTTTTGCCTCAATATTATATTAGAAACCCAATCCTACGCCTTGTGTCTTCAGCTTTCCATGAGTCCTCCTTACCCTCTCTCTAATGACACGCACTGAGTAAGTTGAAAATGGAATGTCAAATGCAGATTGATATTGGTAATGTTAGTCATGGATTTCATGGATTTAAGAGAGACATCAGGAGGGGGGAGAGAAAAAAACAAAACCATTTAGATTCAAATGAATCTTCTCACTCTGAAGCTGTTTGTTTACACTGTTGTATTTTCAGAAAAGTGTTCTTGTGGGAAGATCTGGAAATGATTCAGCTCAGCAAGCAATGTCTCCAAAACACAATCAAAACCATCTGGTTGTACCCCCCTCACCCTCCACTCCCCTCGCTGCTTTTAGTTCCCCTCCCCACCCCCAGTACTTCTAGCCCCCCTCGCTGCTTTCCAGTTCTCTGGTACTCTGCCCAGCTCCAATCGTACCACTACCCAGAGTTCACCAGTGCATTAAGAATTGAAATATTGTCGCCCCCAGCCCCACTGTAATTCATTTCAATTCTAGATGGTCGCCAGGGCCTTTTTACTCGCTGTCATCAGTGCCCTGAGTGAAAGAAAACTGCTCTACGAGACAGTGCTTTAGAGAGTTGGCCACTAGGTGGCGATGTCTTGCCATAGTCCTGAATGTAGCCTTATCGAAGGAAACTGACACTGAGGTCCTCAGAAACCTATTCAGCAAGAATATTATGAGCAACAGGGTGTGTTTCAGTCATAGACACAGAATTACTAGAATGTTTTTTTTTTAAAGGCCCTTAGACCACTGTAATTGAACTGGAACACTCATCACAGACCCATTGATTTTAATGGAATGACTGTTCTGGTAATACCTTTTCTATGGTTACAGTAAACAGTGAAAGGGATAATTTCATTAACTCTTGGCTGTGTTTTATGGTGTTTGGTGTTTTGGTTTGGTTGAGATGTGTCTGAACACAAAGTGAGTCTTTCGAGGAAAAAAAATTTACACAGACAGTCATGTTCATGTTGACTCTTGTGGTGAAGAATGTCCTAAAAGGGACACCGTAGTCCATACTGTAGTAGGCTAGATCAGGGTAAAGGGTATGTGTGAAGTCATTTGTTCAAAAACATTGTCATGTTGTGTCGTGTTCTCCATCTCCTCCTCCCATCTCTTGCTAGCCAAAATTACCACGACACGTACTGTGTTCAACTGAATACCCACCTAGAAAAAAACTCAGAAGTAAAATTCAGAGTTCAGCATGAAAACGAACAAATAATATAGTTCAGCATGAAATGACACTCATCTGGCATGCCTCCAAACTTTTTCTGCTCTGTAAACAGGTACCCCACTCCACACCCTTTAATCGCTATGATCTCTCTATGCATGTTTGTAAAGCACTTGTGCATGCTGTTTATAGGACACACAGACCCTGATGGGGCCAGGCCTCGCTCTCCATTCTCTCTCTGGCTACAAACCCTCCTAGCCACATGTGGTTAAAACAGTAAAGGTAGACGTATAGTTCTCCCCAGAGAGAGGGAGAGAGTGCGTTTCTGTGATTGTGTTAGTGTGAGTTGGTGAGTTGGCATCCTGGCACAGAGATAATGGGAAACAGGGACTGTTGTCTGTCACTGAACCAGAGCCACAGCAATCTAGAACGGCTTTCACTACCTACCGCTCCTCCTGGGGTTAAGATCTTGACACATATATACACACACACACGCTTCAAATGTGTGATATACATCATGTACATGCGCAGTAACTTGCAAATATAGTGCATTCGGAAAGTATTCAGACCCCTTGAGTTTTTCCACATTTTGTTTTTTTATCCTTGTCAACCTACACACAATATACCCTATAATGACAAAGCAAAAATAAATAAATAACATGCCTTATTTACTTAAGTATTCAGACCCTTTGCTATGAGACTCTAAATTGAGCTCAGGGGCATCCAGTTTCCATTGATCATCCTTGATGTTTCTATAACTCCATTGGAGTCCACCTGTGGTAAATTCAATTGATTGGACATGATTTGGAAAAGCACACACCTGTCAAAGCAAAAACCAAGCCATGAGGTAGAAGGAATTGTCCTTAGAGCTTCGAGACATAATTGTGTTAAAGAAACAGATTGGGGAAGGGTACCAATTTTTTTTCAGCATTGAAGGTCTCCAAGAACACAGTGACATCAATCATTCTTAAATGAAGAAGTTTGGAACCACTAAGACTCTTCCTAGAGCTGGCTGCCCGGACAAAATGAGCAATCGTGGGAGAAGGGCCATGGTCAGGGAGGTGACCAAGAACCAAATGGTCACTCTGACAGAGCTCCGGAATTACTCTGTGGAGATGGGAGAACCTTCCAGAAGGACAACCATCTCTGCAGCACTCCACCAATCAAACCTTTATGGTAGAGTGGCCAGACGGAAGCCATTCCGTAAAAGGCACATGACTGCCCGCTTGGATTCTCTTGTCTGATGAAACCAAGATTGAACTGTTTAGCCTGAATACCAAGCGTCATGTCTGGAGGAAACATTGCACCATCCCTACGGTGATGCGTGGTGGTGGCAGCATCATGCTTTGGGGATGTTTTTCAGCGGCAGGGATTAGGAGACCAGTCAGGATCAAGGGAAAGATGAACAGAGCAAAGTACTGAGAGATAATTGATGAAAACCTGCTCAAGAGCGCTCAGACCTCAGACTGGGGCGAAGGTTCACCTTCCAACAGGACAACGACCCTAACCACACAGCAAAGACAACACTGGAGTGGCTTCGGACAAGTCTCTGAATGTCCTTGAGTGGTCCAGCCAGAGCACAGACTTGAACCCAATCGGACATCTCTGAAGAGACCTGAAAATAGCTGTGCAGCGACACTCCCCATCCAACCAGACAGAGCTTGAGAGGATCTGCAGAAATGAATGGGGGAAAATCCCCAAATACAAGTGTGCCAAGTTTGTAGCGTCATACCCAGGAAGACTCGAGGCTGTAATTGCTGCCAAAGGTACTTAAACAAAGTACTGAAGGTCCTGAATCCTTATGTAAATGTAATATATATATATATTTTTTTATCAATTAGCAAACATTCTTATTTTTTACTTTTTTATTTTATTTTTTACTTTGTGTTTATTTAACGATGCAAGTCAGTTAAGAACAAATTCTTATTTACAATGACGGCCTAAGAACAGTGGGTTAACTGCCTTGTTCAGGGGCAGAACGACGGATTGTTACCTTGTCAGCTCGGGGATTCCATCTAGCAACCTTTCAGTTACTGGCCCGACGCTCTAACCACTAGGCTACCTGCCGCCCCTCTATGGACCATTCCTTTGTTGCTTTGTCATTATGGGGTACTGTGTGTAGATTGATGAGGGAGTAAAACAACTTTAGACATTTTAGAATAAGGCTGTAAGGTAACAAAATGTGTAAAAAGTCAAGGCGTCTGAATACTTTCCCAATGCACTGTACATACACACCCTCTCAAGCCTTTCTGGAGGAGTGCTGCTGTAGTGAAACTCTTGTCCTGCTAGCATGGAATGGCCTGGCCAGTCTAGCCAGTAGATTAGTGTGATGGATCCTAGACCACGGCTGCCGCAGCTGCATGAGGGGATACAGGTACGTGATCCACACCTTTAGCCGGACGGATAGAGGATGTTATGATCTGTTATGTTTTGAATGAAACATTATATGTCTGTATGAGGTTTGCTGCTGAATACATTGTCCATGCTACTCTCTGGCCCTGAATGACCTCCCCCCCTCACATTCCCCTCTATCCTCTCCCCCCGTTACCCCACTGTCATATTTGCCTTTATACCTGTTATGGCATTTTCAGCCTTAGGACACAGCTTGACCCTTGACCCTGAGACCATTTTGACTAGCCAAATTGGACTACAACTTTCAAGTTGTTAAAACTTTATTGATCAAAACAAGACTTTGGGATGAAATTGAAAGAGCTTAATTTGACCATGGCAATATATTGCACACAATTGTCACTGCAGTTCGGCACTCTTGCCATATATGAAGCACCCTAATATTTTAGGCAGGGGTTGGATCCAAAGTTATTTTCCAATCGTTTTGTTTGAAACAGAACCCTTTTTGTACTTTTTTTTAACCTGTCAAATCAACATAGTTTTTACATTTATAGCTCATTAATTTACTCCACCAATTATCAAGGACAGAGAAGCTACAGAATGGGTAGATGTTTACATGTTTCATTGGTCGTATAAGTGCAGGCGCGAGATGCGACTGAAATTTCAATGGTGGGCAGAGAGCGAGAAAGATGGGTGGACATAACGAGGGCTTGGCTTGAAGCGCTAAACATCATGACGTCAATTGGAATGTGTTTAGTTTATTACTAGCATCAGAACTTCACTTATAAAATAATTATATACTAGACATGAAAACAATTTTCGGAACAAAAAAATTGTTCTCAAGATTTAAAAATAATGGTTCGGTTCCGGAATACTAGAGATGACTTTCGGTTCTGTTTCTGTTCCTTGAAAATTGTTGTTCTTTTATGGTTTCCTTTTGTGTTTCCTGAACCGGTTCCAACCCCTGATTGTAGGTGCCCTTTACTGGTCTTTTTTTGTGGGGCTCAAGCCTGCGTGAGCTGGTATCTAAAGGCTTTGCATTTATTATCTTTATGGAGTTACCTTCTGGCTTCCCTGGATGACTATTTCACCTTTTGCCATTAACCTGCTGCTTTTCCTCTTCCTCTCATCCCAAAACATGACTGTAGCCAAGATGTCCGCCTACAAACAAATGAAACTGGCATGTTGTTTTGATTGCGGCCGTTCAGAGCGAGACTGCTCTTGCATGTCAGGCAGTGTACATAGTAACATGGACACCCTACAGAGGGCCTACCCACTCTCCTCTGTCTCTGTTCATGATTGCGCAACCACTTTACGTGCCTGTAAGTTACACCGCCCAACACATGCTGTTACATGTCTGTTCTGTGTGTGGACCATGTACCTTTGTGTTTTATCCGTAACGTTGTCCATGTGGCGTAGCTTCCATAGTTGCTGTTGTTGCTTATTTAAATGTATTTGTGATAATATTGTTTTTATATTTGAGTAGTATTTATTATTATATTTTCTGTGGGTTGTATTGGGTGGCAGTGATGGTGTTGCTTTGTGGTGCTGCTCTACTGTAGCTGTTAGCTCTGTGGCTAGCGCCTGCTACATCCGTCAGCCACTCGGATGGGGACTGCTATTAGACAGTTGGTGTTTCGTGTGTTATATTCTTTCAAATACTGTATATTATCTATAATTATGAAGAAGAAAAACATGACTTCGTTGAAGGGGTGATTTATTTCTGTTTATTTGTGTTGTTGTTGTTGTTTTATCTTACTTTGTTTATGAAGGCATCGCAAGCCTATAGAGGAACCTCCTTGCTAATTGTGTTTCTGTTCTGTTCCTGATCATTGTATTTCACGCACACAGGACTGACTTGTGCAGGAACGAGAGCCTTGTTCATCAACTGATATTCATATATAATGTAGATATGTAGCATATCAAGTGGGCTTTATCTTACTACTGAACAAGATGACATCATCATACACAACAGGAAGCCAATGAGGGCAATGGCAAAAGCGGAGAGTTTTCAGAAAAATATGAATATTTTTTATTCCCCATTGTTTGCTAGCTGGTTAGCTAGCTGGTTAGCTAGCGCACGCTCATTGACCACCATTGAAAACATTGCAATTAACTAGCTAGCCAGTTAATATAACTTGTATTCTCCAAATGTACACTACCGGTAAAAAGTATTAGAACACCTACTCATTCAAGGGTTTTATTATTTTAAATTTTTTTCCACATTGTAGAATAATAGTGAAGACATCAAAACTATGGAATAACACATGGAATCATGTAGTAACCAAAAAAGTGTTAAACAAATAAAAATATATTTATATTTGAGATTTTTCAAAGTAGCCACCCTTTGCCTTGACGACAGCTTTGCACACTCTTGGCATTCTCTCAGCCAGCTTCACCTGGAATTATTTTCCAACAGTCTTGAAGGAGTTCCCACATATGCTGAGCACATCCCAAACCATCTCAATTTGGTTGAGGTTAGGGGATTGTGGAGGCCAGGTCATCTGATGCAGCACTCCATCACTCTCCTTCTTGGTAAAACAACCCTTACACAGCCTGGAGGTGTGTTGGGTCATTGTCCTGTTGAAAAACAAATTATAGTCCCACTAAGCCCAAACCAGATGAGATGGCGTATCGCTGCAGAATGCTGTGGTAGCCATTCTGGTTAAGTGTGCCTTGAATTCTAAATAAATCACAGACAGTGTCACCAGCAAAGCACACCCACACCAACACACCTCCTCCTCCATGCTTTATGGTGGGAAATACACATGTGGAGATGATCCATTCATCCATACCGCATCTCACGAAGACATGGCAGTTGCAACCAAAAACCAACTTGGGCTCCAGACCAAAGGACACATTTCCACTGGTCTAATGTCCATTGCTCGTGTTTCTTGGCCCAAGCAAGTCTCTTCTTCTTATTGGTGTCCTTTAGTAGTGGTTTCATGCAGCAATTCGACCACGAAGGCCTGATTCACGAGTCTCCTCTGGACAGTTGATGTTGAGATGTGTCTGTTACTTGAACTCAGAGGATAAGTTCATTAGAGGCTGGTAACTCTAATGAACTTATCCTCTGCAGCAGAGGTAACTCTGGGTCTTACATTCCTGTGGCAGTCCTCATGAGAGCCAGTTTCATAATAGCGCTTGATGGTTTTTGCGACTGCACTTGAAAAAACTTTCAAAGTTCTTGAAATGATCAGGATTGACTGACCTTCATGTCTTAATGAGTAATGAGTAATGATGGACTGTCATTTCTATTTGCTTATTGAACTGTTCTTGCCATAATATGGACTTAGTACTATTTGGTAAAAGACCATTTTCTGTATACCCCCCAACCATGTCACAACACAACTGATTGGCTCAAACGCATTAAGAAGGAAAGAAATTCCACAAATACATTTTTAACAATTTGCCAGCAGCATACCACCCTGCATACCACTGCTGGCTTGCTTCTGAAGCTAAGCAGGGTTGGTCCTGGTCAGTTTCTGGATGGGAGACCAGATGCTGCTGGAAGTGATGTTGGAGGGCCAGTAGGAGGCACTCTTTCCTCTGGTCTAAACAAATATCCCAATGCCCCAGGGCAGTGATTGGGGACACTGCCCTGTGTAGGGTGCCGTCAATCAGATGGGATGTTAAACGGGTGTCTTGAATCTCTGAAGTCATTAAAGATCCCATGGCACTTATCGTAAGAGTAGGGGTGTTAACCCCGATGTCCTGGCTAAATTCCCAATCTGGCCCTCAAACCATCACGGTCACCTAATAATCCCCAGTTTACAATTGGCTCATTCATCCACCTCCTCTCCCCTGTGACTATTCCCCAGGTCGTTGCTGCAAATGAGAACATGTTCTCAGTCAACTTACCTGGTAAAATAATGGATAAATTAACAAGGCACACCTGTTAATTGAAATGTATTCCAGGTGACTACCTCGTGAAGCTGGTTGAGAGAATGCCAGGAGTGTGCAAAGCTGTCAAGGCAACGGGCTATTTGAATAATCTCAAATATAACACTTTTTTTTTGGTTACTACATGACTCCATATGTGTTATTTCATAGTGTTGATGTCTTCACTATTATTCTACAATGTAGAAAATAGTACAAATAAAGTAAAGCCCTTGAATGAGTTGGTGTGTCCAAACTTTTGACCGGTAGTGCATGTTAACTAGCTTAGGAGTATAACTCACATCTGCTTTTGACATCAGAATACGATTTGAGTACTGGTTATCTCCAAAATTGTTTAGTAGCTTTGACTGCATGTTGACAGTTTGTTCAGAGCCTGTTGCTAGCCACAGTACAAACTTACTTTTACCATGTTCCCGTGAAGCAATTCTAATGACAGTCCACCACAACATCATTTCTGATTAGCATGGGGTAGGTAGTCTGTGTTTAAAAAATCACAGTTTGAGATCCTTGTGTTTGAGATCCTTGTGGGTTTTCTCCATTGGTGTCCATGGGAAATTGGACTTCCCAGGAAAACCAGGGGGGTGGGGCTTAGCGATTTATTGGCTCTTCACAATATCCCACCCTCTTTTGTGGCCACGGAAATACTTTTCCAGTTACCTTCCGATCGTGTCCCTCAGCCATGTTTCTCATCCAGCCCCAACCAGCCAACAGATAGGGATTGAGGGAGCTAGCTACTCCCCACGATTAATGGAAAGAACTCTTGCTTTCTTTTCCCAGACTTGATCTTTGTCCCATCAAATGACTTCCTCCTCTTCCTCAGTAATCAGGAACCCAGGAAAACATGTCCTGTTTCCTTGAAGGGATAGGTCACTTTTTTAAGTTGTATCTTATTTACCGAGGGTGTTGTTGTTTCATCCACATTTTTACATTTGTTAGTTGGTTATTTAGCAACATCCAGATTGCTAGTGGAAACAGATTAAACCAGTGAGCGGTGCATTCAAAAGCGTGGGAACTTAGCTCTCTGTTGCTCTTCTATCCCCATCTGATTTCCTCCTCAGCATTCTCCCATCATCTGGGAGTGAGCTCAGACTAGATTAGTGTCAACCGGCTGATGTTGAGTTTTTCCTCTTGTAGGTTGGTGGGCCACTACTCTCTGTCTGCACCTATAGCTGGCCATTCTGGAAGTTACTGATCTCTTTCCTCCGTCAGCCCCTCCTAGGATTTCAGGGAATCTTCCTGCCTTGGATTTCTTCCTGTTCTCTTTATTAAAGGGGAAATCTGCACTCGCTTCAACCATTTTTGGACTTATAAATGAATGATATGTACCCATTGATTCATGAAGAATATAACTTACCTCGTGAGCTTAGTTCAACTGTCGGCCACCATCAGCTCCATCTATGAATTTGCAAATGGTTACATTTCTCCAGCCCCATCCCTCAGCTTTTTACCGAAAGGGGGGAAAATGCTCTGTTATTGTTTCAACTGCGGATTTCCCCATTTTACTCTGGAGAGAGAGAATAGGGTCGCAATGCCTGTTAAGGATCGCAGTCATTGGATTTTCTCTCTGTCTTTTTTCTGTCTTTCAGGGTGGATAGGATGTCTCTGATAGGATGTCTCAGATCACAACTTCATTCACATCTGAAATGGATTTTCCTCTCTGGATAACTGGTTTCTTTTTGGATAGTGTTTTCTTCTTTATTTAATGTATCTGCGAGGCAATTCACGTCGTATGTTATTAACATGTTACATTTTGATCACATGTAATGCAGAGTTGTTTGCCAATTGAAATAGTAGACATGTGAAACGCATAGCTCTGTCTAAATCTAAAGTGGTTGTGCTTCTTCCTTAGTAAGAGCAGTGATTCAGCTAGGAGGTGAACCTTGTGGAGGTCATCTTTGGGACAGACACACTGTTTTTGATCTCTCAGGGTATTGTTTGTCCCAGCTTATACTTTTTCTGGGGACCATCTGGGGTTCGAGCCTGGGGGCTGGGCCTGCTGGGGCTGCTGGGGCTGGATCCTGCTGGGGCTAGACCTGCTGGGGCCTGCTGGGGCTGGACCTGCTGGGGCTGGGCCTGCTGGGGCTGGACCTGCTGGGCTGGACCTGCTGGGGCTGGACCTGCAGGGGCTGGGCCTGCTGGGGCTGGACCTGCTGGGCCTGCTGGGGCTGGACCGGCAGGGGTTAGGGTCAGGAGAAGGGGTTTGGACCTGAAGCCGGGTCTGTGTGCTGTGAGCAAGTCTGGGTCTTACTTACGGAGGAAGGGAGGTGTGTGTGTGTATGTATGTATATATGTGTGTGTGTCAGCAGCAGGCGTTCCTTATCCAGCCTGACGTGGAAATTATGTTTGCATTTTCATTTCTCTGGCCCTGCTGGTCCATCACCGAAACCTGCTCTGACAGCTCCTGTCCACCAGGCAAGCTTGGTTCCCCCTTCTCCCAACCGTGTTCCTCTGTCGCACTACCCCTCAGACGCTAGCCGGTTAGCCTGCCGCCTCTGCGGACGCGGGCAGATCGATAGCGACAGATGCCAGAGCCAGCGAGGGTCCCTGTTTGAGGGTGTGTGTCACAGGGCAGCCCTGGGCCTTCACTATGACCTTTACTGTTGACGACAGAACAGAGCAGGGAGGGATAATATAGCTAGCTAGCTCACTGTCTGACTCATCCCAAATAGGACCCTATTCCAAATATAATAGGACTCTATTCCCTATATAATAGCACCATATTCCCTATATAATAGGATCCTAATCCCTCTATAATAGCACCCTATTCCCTATATAGTAGCACCCTATTCCTTATATAGAAGCACCATATTCTCTATATAATAGCACCATATTCCCTATATAATAGGATCCTAATCCCTCTATAATAGCACCCTATTCCCTATATAGTAGCACCCTATTCCTTATATAGAAGCACCATATTCTCTATATAGAAGCACCCTATTCTCTATATAGAAGCACCCTATTCCCTATATAATAGCACCCTATTCTCTATATAGAAGCACCCTATTTCCTATATAATAGCACTCTATTTCCTATATAATAGCACCATTTTCCATATCTAATAGCACTCTATTCTCTAAATAATAGCACCCTATTCTCTATATAGTAGCACCCTATTCCCTATATAATAGCACTCTATTCTCTATATAATAGCACCATATTCCCTATACAATATGATGCTAATCCCTCTATAATAGCACCCTATTCCCTATACAATAGCACCCTATTCCCTATATAGTAGCACCCTATTCCTTATATAGAAGCACCCTATTCTCTATATAGAAGTACCCTATTCTCTATATAATAGCACCCTATTCCCTATATAATAGCACCCTATTCCCTATATAATATGACCCTATTCCCTATATAGTTGGACCCTATTCCCCATATAATAGGACCCTATTCCCTATATAATAGGACCCTATTCCTTATATAGAAGCACCCTATTCTTTATATAGAAGCACCCTATTTCCTATATAATAGCACTCTATTCCCTATATAATATGACCCTATTCCCTATATAGTTGGACCCTATTCCCCATATAATAGGACCCTATTCCCTATATAATAGGACCCTATTCCTTATATAATAGCACTCTACTCTCTATATAATAGCACTATATTCCCTATATAATAGCACTCTATTCCCTATATAATAGCACCCTATTCCCTGTATAATAACACCCTATTCCCTATAAAATAGCACCCTATTCCCTATATAATAGCACCCTATTCCCTATATAATAGCACCCTATTCCCTATATAATAGCACCCTATTCTCTATATAGAAGCACCCTATTCTCTATATAGAAGCACCCTATTTCCTATATAATAGCACCATTTTCCCTATATAATAGCACTCTATTCCCTATATAATATGACCATATTCCCTATATAGTTGGACCCTATTCCCCATATAATAGGACCCTATTCCCTATATAATAGCACTCTACTCTTTATATAATAGCACTATATTCCCTATATAATAGCACTCTATTCCCTATATAATAGCACTCTATTCCCTATTTAATAGCACCCTATTCCCTGTATAATACCACCCTATTCCCTATAAAATAGCACCCTATTCCCTATATAATAGCACCCTATTCCCTGTATAATAGCACCCTATTCCCTGTATAACAGCACTCTATTCCCTATATAATAGCACCCTATTCCCTATATAATAGCACCCTATTCCCTGTATAATAGCACCCTATTCCTTATATAATAGCACCCTATTCCTTATATAATAGCACTCTACTCTCTATATAATACCACTATGTTCCCTATATAATAGCACTCTATTCCCTATATAATAGCACTCTATTCCCTATATAATAGCCCCCTATTCCATGTATAATAACATCATATTCCCTATAAAATAGCACCCTATTCCCTATATAATAGCACCCTATTCCCTATATAATAGCACCCTATTCCCTATATAATAGCACCCTATTCCCTGTATAATAGCACTCTATTCCCTATATAATAGCACCCTATTCCCTGTATAATAACACCCTATTCCCTATATAATAGCACCCTATTCCCTATATAATAGCACCCTATTCCCTGTATAATAGCACCCTATTCCCTGTATAATAGCACTCTATTCCCTATATAATAGCACCCTATTCCCTATATAATAGCACCCTATTCCCTATATAATAGCACCCTATTCCCTGTATAATAGCACTCTATTCCCTATATAATAGCACCCTATTCCCTGTATAATAACACCCTATTCCCTATATAATAGCACCCTATTCCCTATATAATAGCACCCTATTCCCTATATAATAGCACCCTATTCCCTGTATAATAGCACCCTATTCCCTGTATAATAGCACTCTATTCCCTATATAATAGCACCCTATTCCCTATATAATAGCACCCTATTCCCTGTATAATAGCACCCTATTCCCTATATAATAGCACCCTATTCCCTATATAATAGCACTCTATTCCCTATATAATAGCACCCTATACCTTATATAAAACCGCCCTATTCCTTATATAGCGCCCTATTCCGTAAGCTCCTGAGTGGCGCACTGGTCCAAGGCACTGCATCTCAGTGTAAGAGGTGTCACTACAGTCCCTGGTTCGATTCCAGAGTCACATAGGGTGGCACACAATTGGCCCAGCGTCTTCCGGGTTTGGTTGGGGTAGGCTGTCATTGTAAATACGAATTTGTTCTTAACTGACTTGCCTAAAATAAAAATAAATACAAATATAGTAGTACCCTATTCCTTATATATTGCACATTACATTACTCTCTTGTATCCTTCATACAAATAACTATATCCACTTTATCTCATTTGTATTACTCTTTGAACTGTGAAATACCCGACTCAAACGACTGACTCAGAATGACTCAGTGATCGTGTTTGAATACCCATACTAGTGTACTACATTCTTAAACTGCATACTATGTATGCATACTATGTACTCATTGTAACATTCTATTTAGCACATACAGTTTAGTAAAAAAGTATGCAGTATGCCACAGCCGCAACGCAGTAGATGCTCCTAATTGGCTGAATATAATAGGAATTGAGTTATAGGCCTACTCAGGTTATAGTCAGACTATCACATTCTACCTAATGGAGTTATAGGTCTACTCAGGCTGGTTATAGTCAGACTATCACATTCTACCTAATGGAGTTATAGGCCTACTCAGGCTGGTTATAGTCAGACTATCACATTCTACCTAATGGAGTTATAGGCCTACTCAGGTTGGTTATAGTCAGACTATCACATTCTACCTAATGTAGTTTTAGGCCTACTCAGGTTGGTTATAGTCAGACTATTCACACTATACTGTAGACCATATAGCCAATCTATGCTATTTAAAAAGGACTAAAGACAGAAACAGATCATTTGGTTCCATTTCAAACATATTTGTTAGTGAAACCAAAGTGCTGTAACATTTATAAATTAAGTCAAATAGCCAAGTACACATGCCAACACTTTCAAATGTTCAAATCTATAGCGCAGAAAAACATGGACAGTCAAGCGCATTGCAAATAATTCAGAGCCGCTGGTCAGCAACATAATAAACTAAAGCACTGATCATTGGGAAAGAGATCAGAATGACTGCTAAGGCTTGATCCATCAATTAAATAATAAAAAGGTAGCCTAGCCTACAAAACTTAAACAATCCATATGTTGAATTCAAAAGGCCTGATTAACACGACATCTATAACACAGCCACATCCAAAAACGACTTAGCCTACATTTGAATACCACCGCAGATGATTCACTACTTGACATCTTCCCAATTCAGTAACCTAGATTAGTTGTTTGGCTACTTGAAGAGAACTAGGGCCTGTCACTCGCACCTCTTCCAATGCATTGTGGAATAGTGCGCATCAAATTCTACTAATATAGAAGCTGACATTTGTATAACATCCTGACATTCAAACCGTACTTGATTTCTGGAAATTCAGATACTCCTGAGAAGACATCATGGGTGGTTGCTTTGTTTCACGTTATTGGTTCATTTCCCTTTTCAAAATGTTGCATACTTAATTTTTTCGCATACTCAAACAGTCTGCTATTTAGGACACAGGTACTGTATGGGAATTCAGACACAGCCACTAACTATGGTGTGTTCGGGGTGCTCCGGTCCAGACGGTGGTGTGTGTGTTTGTCCCTCCCTCATGTTGGTTGGGTTTGGTGTGTGTTCTGTTCAGTCTGTAGTCTCGGCTCATCCGTTCTATATTGAATACTCCTCTACCCTGGAAGCTTAGCCTTGACCCTTTTGATGAAGCTCCACAAAACCCTCTTGATAGCGCCATGATAGACCCACCCTAACCCTGATCGATCAATCAATCAATGCTTGGGTTAGTTTCTATGGGGAACAACTTCAACACATTGCTGAGCTACTTGTGAAGTGGTGCTTAGCAGTGAGTTCAGATCAACTCATCTGAAAAGGATTCCTAACCGTGAAAGAGGCTTTTGATATCGTCCCACAGTTTTGTTCCATTTTCCAGAAGCACAGCGTTATCCCGTCCTTAGTTTTACCTAGCTCTCTCTGTGCCCATACAATCTGTCACTCTCATTCACCCCATCCATCGCCGTTTTGCACTGTTCTCTCTATTCAGCTCACATTTTGCGCCACCACCGATGTGCTTTAAAATAGTGCTAATTCACTGTCTAACAACTTTCTTTTTACATCTGTCTGGGATGTCTGTCTCTGTCCATCTCCCTCATCATGATCATCACCACTCTCTTCCTCCATGTAACCTGTCATTTGTCTCTTGCACTTTTCCTCAGCCAAATATAAGTATAATGGATATGTCAGATCACGTAAGTGTGTTTCTCTGTCCCTCCCCATCCTTGCTTCTGCGATCACCCCCCCCCCCCCCACCCAAACCCCTCCTTGTGTTTAAACCTGTACTAGTCCCCCCCCCCCCCCCAAGTATTAATACAATGCTCTGGTTTGGTGTCCTCCTTTAGTTGTAGAATGCAAAGCTACCATCTTAAAGTCTCTTCTGTACATGATGTGAATTGATACAGAGGCCATTGACAATAATAACAGAGTTTGTCCACAGATTGTCCACAATGATGATGTGTAAATTAATCTCATTGCCTGGCGTGTTATAAGCCCCCCTCCCTTCTCACATCAAAAAATACATACAGTCCATTGGGAAAGTATTCAGACCCTTTGACTTTTCCCACATTTTGTTACATTACAACCTTATTCTAAAATGGATTAAATAAATGTTTTTATATCAGCAATCTACACACAATACCACATAATGACAAAGCAAAAACTGTTTTTTTTAAGTGTATGTATTAAAAATAAAAACAGAAATACCTTATTTACATAAGTATTCATACCCTTTGTTATGAGACTCAACATCAGGTGCATCCTGTTTCCATGGATCATCCTTGAGATGTTTCTACAACTTGATTGGAATCCACCTGTGGTAAATTCAATTGATTGGACATGACTTGAAAAGGCACACACCTGTCTATATAAGGTCCCACAGTTGACAGTGCATGTCAGGACAAAAACCAAGCCATGAGGTGGAAGGAATTGCCCGTACAGCTCCGAGACACAGATCTGGGGAAGGATAGCAAAACATTTCTGCAGAATTAAAGGTCCCCAAGAACACCATGGCCTCCATCATTCTTAAATGGAAGAAGTTTGGAACCACCAAAACTCTTCCCAGAGCTGGTCGCCCAGCCAAACTGAGCAGTCGGGGGAGAAGGGCCTTGGTCAGGGAGGTGACCAAGAACCAGATGGTCACTCTGACAGAGCTCTTGATTTCCTCTGTGGAGATGGGAGAACCAACCAGAAGGACAACCATCTCTGCAGCACTCCACCACTCAGGCCTTTATGGTAGAGTGGGAAGCCACTCCTCAGTAAAAGGCACATGACAGCCCACTTGGAGTTTGCCAAAAGGCACCTAAAGACTCTCAGCCCATCAAAAACAAGATTCTCTGGTCTGATGAAACCAAGATTGAACTCTTTGGCCTGAATGCTAAGTGTCACGTCTGGAGGAAACGTGGCACCATCCCTACAGTGAAGCATGGTGGTGGTAGCATCATGCTGTGGGGATGTTTTTCAGCGGCAGGGACTGGGAGACTACTCAGGATCGAGGGAAAGATGAACGGAGCAAAGTACAGAGAGATCCTTGATGAAATCCTGCTCCAGAGCACTCAGGACCTCAGACTGGGGAAAAAGGTTCACTTTCAAACAGGACAATGACCCTAAACACACAGCCAAGACAACGCAGGAGTGGCTTCGGGACAAGTCTCTGAATGTCCTTGAGTGGCCCAGCCAGAGCCCAGACTTGAACCCGATCGAACATCTCTGAAGCGACCTGAAAATAGCTGTGCAGCGACGCTCCCCATCCAACTTGAGCTTGAGAGGATCTGCAGAGAATAATGGGAGAAACTCCCCAAATACAGGTGTACCAAGCTTGTAGCGTCATACCCAAGAAGACTCGAGGCTGTCAAAGGTACTGAGTAAAGGGTCTGAATACTTTGTGTAAATGTGATATTTCAGTTTTTTATTTTTAATGAATTTGCAAACATTTTGAAAAACCTGGTTTTGCTTTGGCATTATGGGGAATTGTGTGTAGATTAATGAGGGAAAAAAACATTTCTCAAATTTTAGAATAAGGCTGTAACCCAACAAAATGTGGAAAACGTTGAGGGATCTTAATACATTCCGAAGGCCCTGTAGATAACGTCATTATCTTCTAGGTGACCTAGCTAATTCAGTACCTATCTGTATAACACACATATCCTTTCATATACTTAACATATATTTGTAGCAAATGATTTAAGATCTATGCTCTGTTCTTGATGACGTTGTGTTCAGCTCAGTAAGGTTGTGTTTGTGTTGTGCTGCGTCGAGCAGCAGAGGGCGCTACAACACCAGGAAAAACTGGAAGTCAAAAAGAGACCGGCGTTCGTTTCAAAGCAGATTGCAATTTAGGTAAATCTCTCAGTATAAAGTATAGCGTTGAACAAATGTACTAATTTCTATCTTGTGTCATATAGATAATGTGAATGTTAATTGTTAAATGCTTTTTGTTTGTTATAATGTTGCTTTCAGTTTTTATTTATCCTACAGTTTAATAACCATTTCAGATGCTTACTGTATAATACACAGCTTTCTGTGTTTGTCATAACTACATAGGGTACTGTATGATACATAACAAAAATAACTGTAATGATAAAAATAACCACATGAATTATAATAAAATAATCCAATACTAGTAATACAAGTACTACAAAATATACATAATGTTACACAGCAAATAATACCCAAACATACTATGATACCAACGTAGTACCCAGCACAGGTAGGCCTAATATTAATACACAAATCAAACTCAGATACAATAAACAAACAACAGTATCCTCTCCGCTGTCCCGTCCTCTCTGTGATTTGCATAGGACCCTGATGGGGGCTTGCATGCGTGATGGCCCCATCTAATCATACGCATTTCTGGTAGGGACAGTTGCCGTCTGGGCTGTTCTGAGTGCACAGTGGACCTGCCAGGGTGTGTGAGTGCGCTCGAACACTGCGCGTGTTTGACAAGGGACAGATGAATCCAGGAGCTATCGGTGAGGCTCTGTAAATCAAGGAGGCAGCTGACAGCTGGGATAAACCTCTGTTTAGTGCTCCGGGGGGGGGGGGGGGGGGGGGGGCGCAAAACCATGACACACACACAAACCACAACACACACAGCAACCAAACAACCTACTTTGCCGTAATATGCAATACCATACATTGTGGTAGAGATGAGGTTCCACTGTGGAGAGGTTTTAGACATGATTTGGCTGGGTATTTACACACAGACTGTGTTACTGCTGTGTTCTAAAACGCCACTGTGGCACAACGGAGCAAGGGAGAGAAAAGCACATGTTTATTGTTTATTAGGAATGAAAAAATAAATGTCATATTTAGGTGTCATCGTTAATTACCGAGAAAATGACTGGTTTCAAGAAAGAAATGGTCCAACAATGAAAGTCACATACATTTTTCTCATTTAAATATTTAGTGATGCAGGAGAAATTATTAATAATTTATATAACATTGTTTTAATAAGGATGTATTTTGTCTCAGTGTTTATAACTACGGATGAGCATGTTTACTGTACATGGGTTTTTTTAAGCAGAAATGTAACATTTATCCTAAAATGTTTGGCCTGCTGAATATAATAACAAATAGCTTTTTTAACACACAATTTAATATTTCCCATCACATGATAAATTATAAAGAAAAAACCATTGTCTTTCTATCTATCTAGCAACCTCCGTCTCTCCAGCCTTTCTGCCTCACTCTGTTTATTCTCCATTGTTTGACAGTAAAGGATGAAGTTAGATCGTCTTTACAAAACCCATCAATTAAAATCTCCAACTGCACCACGCCCTCCTCCTGCATCACGTCTAACGCCATTCACCCCCAAGCACCGCCTCGCCCCTCCCGCCACAAGGACCCCCTGGCCCCCCGGGACGGGGACCCCGCCGTACTCCTCGTTAATAACCGTAAAGGAAGCCTGCTTCCTCCGAGGGTGGGGCTGGGTCTTGGGCCCCACGGGGTGCTCCGCTTCAGTATCTCCGGCCCCAGCAGGGGGGAAGGGACGGGCCGGGCCCTGGCCGAACAGAGCAGGCTGAACCGGGCCCGCAGCCTGCCGGTGAAATACCGCTACCACCCCAGTAACGCAGCGCTGCACGACCACAGCAGCAGCAGGGCCTGTAGGTTGCCCCCCTTGGCAAGATGCATCAGTCCCTGTCAGTTCTTAACACCCTGTACTGTCCTGTCACACTGCGTCCGTCGCCTGCCTTCACTGAGCTGCTCCTAGCTGCTGCTAGTTGTAAATACCACCCTCACCACTGCTACTGCTTTGCATGGAAGCAGCTCTCATGCGCTCAGCAATGCAACACCCAGTGCTGTGTGTGTGGCTGCCAAGCTATGGAATAGTACCAGTAGATGACTTTCTACTACCTGGCTTAGTGACAGATCACATGTAGTCCTTAGCCCATGAAGTCCTTACTGTTTTATTGCATTTGAATAGATGCCTTGAGAAGTTTGAGTAGTTTTTATTTGATTTAAATTACATTTGAGTGATGATGTGACAATATTTCTGCCCTGATCATTGACAACACCAGTCTGCTATATCAATCTCAGAGAGACTGTTGTGTAGAAATCAGTTTAGTTTTCAAAGTATTTTAATGTCATTGGTACAGTAACAGTCACACACAAGCTGTGATCTCCATGGCTGCAGTGCAGAACATGTTCTGTCATTGTTGGTGATCTAAATTAGTGTCGTTGTTGTGCGTAAATCCCACCAGCTTTTAACAGAACGGATTGATCACACGGCCAAGGATATGAGACTGGCTAGGCCCAGAGATATGAAACTGGCTAGGCCCAGAGATATGAGACTGGCTAGGCCCAGAGATATGAGACTGGCTAGGCCCAGAGATGTGAGACTGGCTAGGCCCAGAGATAAGAGACTGGCTAGGCCCAGAGATAAGAGACTGGCTAGGCCCAGAGATATGAGACTGGCTAGGCCCAGAGATATGAGACTGGCTAGGCCCAGAGATATGAGACTGGCTAGGCCCAGAGATATGAGACTGGCTAGGCCCAGAGATATGAGACTGGCTAGGCCCAGAGATATGAGACTGGCTAGGCCCAGAGATATGAGACTGGATGTTTCTACTAACATAGAACAATAAGCCAACAGGAAATAATATTTTATTCTGTGATATTTTCACAAAGTGGATTAGACTAGAGAGCGATGCGGTTGTAAAGTGGAAAGCGCTTTCTTGTGATATTAGCTATTCAGGACATCCACATTTGCAGAGAGGAAATGTCAGAGAATGGCATTTTATTAGGGGGCAAAGCCACATTTTTATATTTTATTAGTGCAATTAGGTGACAGTCTAGAAGGGATGCTCAGACGGTAATGACATGTCCTTGGTGCTCGGAGCAGTCAGCGCTTGCAGCTACGCTACATTGATTTGCATTAATATCATGCTGTAGTATTGATTTCTAATCAATGCACTAATACAGGGTTTGAAGTGGCTTTGGCATTTGTGTGCTGTGGAGAATGTGGAGTGAATAAGAAAAGTGCCTGGGTGCCCTGTCTGACTCTGAAAGCCTTCTACAGACAGTAGAAATGTCTGGTCTTAGCTAAACTGAAAGTCTTCAGTAGGTTACTGGGCCTGGACTAATCTCTAGCTGGGTTTTTCTCTTAGTCTTCTGTCTGTGTCTGGTTCAGAGAAAAGTTTTAATCTCCTGCAGAGTGAGGAGTAGCTGACAGGAAAATGAACGTCTATCAGATCAAGCTAATCTAAAACTTCAGAGTGCTGCCTGACTGTAGTACAAGATTCATTTAATGGGAAATGTCACAATTGTTCAACTTCATATTCATCATCTCCAGCACCACCCCAACATCAGCAAATGTGAAAATGAAGTGTTTCTATGTTTTGTAGTAAAAAAGTGTTTCCAATGACATCATCAACCAATTAGTAGGCAATGGCGGATAGGAGCGTTGAGCCAGTAACCGAAAGGTTGCTGGATCGAATCCCAGAGCTGACAAGGTGCAAATCTGTCGTTCTGCCCCTGACAGTTAACCCACTGTTCCCTGGGCACCGATGACGTTAATATCAAATAAGGCAGCCCCCCACACCTTTCTGATTCGGAGAGTTTGGATTAAATGCGGAAAACACATTTCAGTTAAATGCAATCAGTTGTACAACTGACTAGGTATCCCCCTTTCCTTTTTCATGATTGGTTAAAATCACACAATAAACACCGACGTCATCGTAAACACTTATCATCTGTTTTACTACAAAACATAGAAACGCTCCATTTTCACCTATGTTGATGTTGGGATGGTGCTGGAGATCATGAATATGGAGTCAAATTCTTTTGTAATGTTCCTTTTAAAGCTGTGCTCAGCAAGTTTATTGTTTGAATGTATTTAACACTTCTTATATTGATTATTAATGCATCAACCCCAATTATTTTTTCATATAGTATATTTCAGCTATTTTAAAGGGTTATTTTGAGCTTCATCTAGCTACTGGTAGGTAGTGTGTGCAGAAAACTAGCCATAATGCTAATGCTAGGCTACTCAATCATTTCCTGTTTGGAGTACTGGTTGTGCATGTGATTGGCTACTCTGGGATGCTCGTGCAGTCCTGATTGGCTGAGTGCTTGTGGCATGGAGCTTAAGTTAGACCTGTAGAAGAGCCATTGTGCTCTGTAGCTAGGGTTTCAAAATTCCGGTAACTTTCCTAAAATTGGTAGGAGTATTCCGGATTTCCTTCTTATTCCCTCCTGACTTATTCCCTCCGGAAAATCTTGGAATTTTGGCAAAGTTACTGGAATTTTGAAACCCTATCCATAGCTAGAGCAGGAATGATGGGGTGAGTGTCTGCCTCATTAGTCATCCATTCAAAACAACCAAACTGCACAGAACCATCCTCTCTCTCTCTCTCTCTCTCTCTCTCTGTCTTTCTCTCTCTCTCTCTTTCTCTCTCTCTTTCTCTCTCTCTCTCTTTCTCTCTCTCTTTCTCTCTCTCTCTCTCTGTCTTTCTCTCTCTGTCTTTCTCTCTCTCTCTGTCTTTCTCTCTCTCTCTCTTTCTCTCTCTCTTTCTCTCTCTCTCTCTGTCTTTCTCTCTCTGTCTTTCTCTCTCTCTCTGTCTTTCTCTCTCTCTCTCTCTCTCTCTCTCTCTCTCTCTCTCTCTCTCTCTTTCTCGCTATCTCTGTCATTGATTCTGTCCATGATACGCTGTTGACAATGACAGTCCGTCCTAGTCACATGGCCCGTATTGGCTGACCTAGGGAAGCATGGGCACACTGATGCAGACTGCTAGAGGTCCAACCACATGCAGTCTTGACTGGATCTAAAGAGAGATACCAGAGCTAAAGTGATCCAGTACCACTATATAGAACCCAGTCCAGAGGAACCGAACCAAAATGTTTGGGTTTTGGCGGAGTAAGCAGATGTCAAGCCTTACTAGGTGGTTTTTTCTTTTTTTTTCTCAAATGGACCTTTGTCCCCGTAATAACTAAGGTGTTCTCTTTCTGTCAGTCTTCTGTCTGATTATGACATGTTGTTTTATGAGTTTTTTGTTGTTGTCTGTGTTTTTTATTTTTTTGCAACAGCTGATTTATTGAGTGTTGGCTTTGGTGTTCTTTGACGTGTCAGTTCCAGCTCACATTAACCTCCCCGTCTGTCCATAGCCTGACACTCTTTGCATGTGTTTGCAGTTGAAGACGAGCACCCGTCAACTCTGTCGCCCAAAAAAAAGCAGCGGAACGGAGGCATGCGAAACTCACCCAACAACTCCCCCAACATGATGAGGTAAGATATTGATTTGATGCTTCAAACAGAAAGATAGAAAGGAAGTGAGAGGGTGAGAGGGAGGAGAAGGAGAGAGAAAGAGAGATGAATGGTTGGTGGGAGTGGGGAAGGGGCGATCGAATAAGGAGGAGAGTAAGAAAGTTCAAGTGAGGGGTGGAGAAGGAGAGAGGGTTAGATGGTGGTGGTGGTGGGACTGTTGGAGGAGGGAGCGAAGAAGCAAGGGAGCTGAGTAGAGGAAAGGGAGAACAAAGTGAGAGTCAGAAGAGGAGAGGACAGGCTGGGCTGTTTAGGCTGACATGCTGTCAGACACTGGGTAATGACAGAGCTGAAATATTCCTGTCATGAAAGACAGTCTGTGTGAGGGGGAGTAGCTGTTTGGGGGAAAAAATGGCTTTAAAGTATCATCTGTCACCCCACCACCCTGTCTTCATCCCCCTTCATCCCCCCTCCGAGTAGTAGTCATGTAGTCCTTAAACAACGCTGGCACTAACGACACCAGCAACCAATCAGAGTCCTCCCCGTGGTTCCTCTGCCCCGGGGCAGTGGGATCTATTGTGGGACCCCTGCGACTACTGTTTCTGCTACTTAAGGCCATATGTGAGATGTATTATCGCAATCAAAAATGAATTTGCAATATTACCTTCCTTTTCTCCTGTCCTCTGGAATTAAATTGCTGTTAATTGACTTTGAAAGATGAAAGGGTTTAGTTTTTTGTGCGAAAGGAGAGAGACATTGGTAGGAACATGACGGCATGAAAAATGCAGAGATAGAGTGGGAGGGGGGGGGCTGTCCGATCTGGGTGGCAGGGTGGAAGCACAGTGGTGAAGATGGGTGAAAACATGGTCACTCACAGCATAGATCCACTTCCTTTTAAATGAGAGTGATTGTTAGAGACCTATATCTTACTGTATAAATATACAATCTCCTAATGGTGCTGTGTACTTTTTGTCATGTGAGTCACAAAGTATTTGGCGCTGAAGGGAATATATTTCCACATGAACTAATATTAGATTTAGAAAAAAGCTATTGTCTTCAAATTGTAAAAAAAAATCAGAACGAGATTTTTAAACTATCATGAAAAAGAAAACAAGCATGACAATGTATCCATGTGGTTGTTGTTCAATTCGATCCTTAACTGAAAACAACACATTAATTAAAGATTCTATAATTATGTTTGCAAATT
This sequence comes from Oncorhynchus kisutch, assembly GCF_002021735.2. Taxonomy (NCBI): domain Eukaryota; kingdom Metazoa; phylum Chordata; class Actinopteri; order Salmoniformes; family Salmonidae; genus Oncorhynchus; species Oncorhynchus kisutch. Next base: position 81,117,169 of record NC_034177.2, on the reverse strand, counting down.
TCTTCTCACAACCAAGGTTACCTAATTTTCTCATAGTTTCAAGTTTAAATGTCATGTGCACAAGTTCAGTGAAATGCCTTTCTTGCTAGCTCTAAACCCAACGATGCAGTAATCAATATCAATGAGTCAGATACACAAAGTACTAGAAATATGGTACTGTTCATTTAAACATTGTATTTTGGTTTATAGGATAATTTTCTGTGTACTGTATGTTCTCTGCAAAACTCAATGGAATCCTTTGGTGGGCTTTGTATGGTAGAGCTGGTTGTTACTCGGGTCCCATTAGGGCATCTTTGAACAGCAGCCAACAGAAGTGCTCTGTATGATTGTATGTACAGCTTGTCTGCTGTACATGTTAGGCTAACCCTCAGTTCTCAACACAACAAGCAATTAAACGAGCCCTCAAACACACGCCCAACCATTAGCCAAACACATAGTCTTATCCTTCAGTCTCGTCTGCAAAGAGAGCAGCGTTGGAGATGCCCTTGTTTAAAAAGAGCAAACCTCGACAAAAGAAAGAACAACTGGCACACTTCCAGATAACTGCTAGTTAAGATGGCTGCTAGTTAAGATGGCTGTTAGTTAAGATGGCTGCTAGTTAAGATGACTGCTAGTTAAGATGGCTGCTAGTTAAGATGGCTGCTAGTTTAGATGGCTGCTAGTTAAGATGGCTGTTAGTTAAGATGGCTGTCAGTTAAGATGGCTGCTAGTTAAGATGGCTGCTAGTTAAGATGGCTGCTAGTTTAGATGGCTGCTAGTTTAGATGGCTGCTAGTTAAGATGGCTGTTAGTTAAGATGGCTGTCAGTTAAGATGGCTGCTAGTTAAGATGGCTGCTAGTTAAGATGGCTGCTAGTTAAGATGGCTGCTAGTTAAGATGGCTGCTAGTTTAGATGGCTGCTAGTTAAGATGGCTGTTAGTTAAGATGGGTGCTAGTTTAGACGGCTGCTAGTTAAGACGGCTGCTAGTTTAGATGGCTGCTAGTTAAGATGGCTGCTAGTTTAGACGGCTGCTAGTTTAGATGGCTGCTAGTTTAGATGGCTGCTAGTTAAGATGGCTGCTAGTTTAGACGGCTGCTAGTTTAGACGGCTGCTAGTTTAGACGGCTGCTAGTTTAGATGGCTGCTAGTTAAGATGGCTGCTAGTTTAGACGGCTGCTAGTTTAGATGGCTGCTAGTTTAGACGGCTGCTAGTTTTTGTTTCTTAACAAAACCTTATTTTTTCTCTCTCTCATTCTCTCCTCTGCTGAGGAGATGGTCCCCATTTGCCGTGTAATATTTGCATCTCTGCTTTGATCTCACAGTGATAATAATTCTTAGGAGTTATTTACTTGGTTTTGAAAATGCTTCAAAGCGGTGTCAAAGTTTCTCTGCTTTAGGGGTGCTTGTGTATTCGGCTGGCTCTTGGGGCTGCGGATGACAGGTCCTCTGTTCTAGGTGTAGGCTTTTTCAAGTCATAGCCCTCAGCAAAACATCAAATTACCCAGCGCCGACCACAGCCCCTTCCTCTCCCCACAGCTCCTGTCAATATATGATACCATATATATTAAATACTTACGCTTTACAAGGTGTATTTTATGCACAATGAAAAGTGATTGTTTGAGGTAGCCGTAGGGATACTTTACTCTACAAGGAAGGAGGGGGAAAAACACAGCAGAGAGAGAGAGAGTGTGTGTATACCATATCAAGTCTGGTTTTTACAGGACTTGCTGCCTGAAGGCCTCTGTAAATAAATAATGATCAACAGATTGGCTGTGGGTTTTTGAAAAGCATGTTTTTGTCAGTTTGCATGATGGGGAGAACTTTCAAAGCGAGAGGCTGCCTTCATAGCCTGCTGGAGAGGGATTGGGGGAGCATACCCATCCCAAGCTAGTGACTGCTGAGCGATGCACTGGAATAACTATGTTTGAAAAATACACTGAGGGATGGTTGGAGAGGGACGGTTGGAGAGGGATGGTTGGAGAGGGATGGTTGGAGAGGGACGGTTGGAGAGGGATGGTTGGAGAGGGATGGTTGGAGAGGGATGGTTGGAGAGGGACGGTTGGAGAGGGATGGTTGGAGAGGGACGGTTGGAGAGGGACGGTTGGAGAGGGATGGTTGGAGAGGGACGGTTGGAGAGGGATGGTTGGAGAGGGACGGTTGGAGAGGGATGGTTGGAGAGGGATGGTTGGAGAGGGACGGTTGGAGAGGGACGGTTGGAGAGGGATGGTTGGAGAGGGACGGTTGGAGAGGGATGGTTGGAGAGGGATGGTTGGAGAGGGATGGTTGGAGAGGGAGTGGGGGTATAGAGAGGGAGAGACAGGGGAGGGAGAGAAAGAGGGCAAATTCTCCTTTGTTATGGGCTGTCTTTTATTGCCTAGGTTACTTTATTGTACAGTTTGGGTTCACCCACAATTTACTTGGAAGAAACTATAGGCCTTTTCTTTAGGCAAGGCAATTAAATGCAAATATATTGCAATGCACAGTAAATTCTCTTTTGATACCATGTTGATTTTCTAGCTGATTGTCACGCCTTGGTCTTAGTATTTTGTGTTTTCTTTAATTATTTGTTCAGGCCAGGGTGTGACATGGGTTTGTGTGTTGTGTTTCGTATTGGGGTTTGTAGTATTTGGGATCGCGGCTGATTAGGGGTGTTGTATAGGCTTGGCTGCCTGAGGCGGTTCTCAATCAGCAGTCAGGTGCTTCTCGTTGCCTCTGATTGGGAACCGTATTTAGGTAGCCTGAGTTCGCTTTGTCTTTCGTGTCTCTGTGTAGTGTTCACCAGATAGGCTGTAATAAGTTTCACGTTCCGTTTGTTGTTTTCGTATTTTGTATAGTTATTTCATGTATCGTCACTTTTCATTCATTAAAGACATGAGTAACCACCACGCTGCATTTCGGTCCGACTCTCTTTCGACAAACGAAGAACGCCGTTACACTGATTTAAATGTTTTGTTTAATATTCTACAAAATATGTTTTTGTACTGGCTAGATATCTGATATCTGATATCTAAAACGGTTAGTCTGGGAGCCGGCTCAGCCTGTGTAAATACAAAGTCATTTCCGAATCCGCCAATCTGACATGTCATTGAGCGAACGAGCAGTGTTCGTCATAACCATCGTGGCGTTCTGTTCCACGCGTGGACGGCATGCTCCTGTCCGGGAATTAACACCATTCTAACCCTTTTGATGGGTAAGGAGACTAATTGTGCTATACTCAGGACGTCACACGTATGTCCCCTGGGCGTGGTGTGGCGGACACAAGTGTCACGTCTGTTAACCTCCAGTTCCCCCGATTGGTTCTAGGGTAGAGGAAAGAGAGAGAGAAGGGGAGAGGGGAGGAGCAAAGGAGAGAAAAATAGAGGTGAGGAATGGAAAGGAGAGGAGGAGATTAGAAGAGGAGAGGAGGAGAGGAGAGGAAATAGAGGAGAGAGAGGAGAGGAGAGGAAATAGAGGAGAGAGAGGAAATGGGGGAGAGAGAGGAGAGGAAATAGGGGAGAGAGAGGAGAGGAAATAGGGGAGAGAGAGGAGAGGAAATAGGGGAGAGAGAGGAGAGGAAATAGGGGAGAGAGAGGAGAGGAAATAGGGGAGAGAGAGGAAATGGGGGAGAGAGAGGAGAGGAAATAAGGGAGGGGTGGAGAGAGAGGAGAGGAAATAGGGGAGAGAGAGGAAATGGGGGAGAGAGAGGAGAGGAAATAAGGGAGGGGTGGAGAGAGAGGAGAGGAAATAGGGGAGAGAGAGGAAATGGGGGAGAGAGAGGAGAGGAAATAAGGGAGGGGTGGAGAGAGAGGAGAGGAAATAGGGGAGAGATAGGAAATGGGGGAGAGAGAGGAGAGGAAATAAGGGAGGGTGGAGAGAGAGGAGAGGAAATAGGGGAGAGAGAGGAGAGGAGAGGAAATAAGGGAGGGTGGAGAGAGAGGAGAGGAAATAGGGGAGAGAGAGGAAATGGGGGAGAGAGAGGAGAGGAAATAAGGGAGGGTGGAGAGAGAGGAGAGGAAATAGGGGAGAGAGAGGAGAGGAGAGGAGAGGAAATAGAGGAGAGAGAGGAAATGGGGGAGAGAGAGGAGAGGAAATAAGGGAGAGGGGGAGAGAGAGGAGAGGAAATAGGGGAGAGAGAGGAAATGGGGGAGAGAGAGGAGAGGAAATAAGGGAGGGGTGGAGAGAGGAGAGGAAATAGGGGAGGGAGAGGAAATGGGGGAGAGAGAGGAGAGGAAATAAGGGAGGGTGGAGAGAGAGGAGAGGAAATAGGGGAGAGAGAGGAAATGGGGGAGAGAGAGGAGAGGAAATAAGGGAGGGGTGGAGAGAGAGGAGAGGAAAATGGGAGAGAGAGGAAATGGGGGAGAGAGAGGAGAGGAAATAAGGGAGAGGGGGAGAGAGAGGAGAGGAAATATGGGAGAGAGAGGAAATGGGGGAGAGAGAGGAGAGGAAATAAGGGAGAGGGGGAGAGAGAGGAGAGGAAATAGGGGAGAGAGAGGAAATGGGGGAGAGAGAGGAGAGGAAATAAGGGAGGGGGGAGAGAGAGGAGAGGAAATAGGGGAGAGAGAGGAAATAGAGGAGAGGAGGAGAGAGAGGAGATGAGGAAATAGGGGAGAGGAGGAGAGAGGAAATGGGGGAGAGAGAGGAGAGGAAATAAGGGAGAGGGGGAGAGAGAGGAGAGGAAATAGGGGAGAGAGAGGAAATAGAGGAGAGGAGGAGAGAGGAGATGAGGAAATAGGGGAGAGGAGGAGAGAGAGGAGATGAGAGGAAATAGGGGAGAGAGAGGAGAGGAGAGGAAATAGGGGAGAGAGAGGAGAGGAGAGGAGAGGAAATAGGAGAGAGAGAGGAGATGAGAGGAAATAGGGGAGAGAGAGGAAAGGAGAGGAAATAGGGGAGAGAGAGGAGAGGCGAGGAAATAGGGGAGAGAGAGGAGAGGAGAGTAAATAGGGGAGAGAGAGGAGATGAGAGGAAATGGGGGAGAGAGAGGAGAGGAGAGGAAATAGGGGAGGGGTGGAGAGAGAGGAGAGGAGAGGAAATAGGGGAGAGAGAGGAGATGAGAGGAGAGGAAATAGGGGAGAGAGAGGAGATGAGAGGAAATAGGGGAGAGAGAGGAGAGGAAATAGGGGAGAGAGAGGAGAGGAGAGGAAATAGGGGAGGGGTGGAGAGAGAGGAGATGAGAGGAAATAGGGGAGAGAGAGGAGAGGAGAGGAAATAGGGGAGAGAGAGGAGAGGAGAGGAGAGGAAATAGGAGAGAGAGAGGAGATGAGAGGAAATAGGGGAGAGAGAGGAAAGGAGAGGAAATAGGGGAGAGAGAGGAGAGGCGAGGAAATAGGGGAGAGAGAGGAGAGGAGAGTAAATAGGGGAGAGAGAGGAGATGAGAGGAAATAGGGGAGAGAGAGGAGAGGAGAGGAAATAGGGGAGGGGTGGAGAGAGAGGAGAGGAGAGGAAATAGGGGAGAGAGAGGAGATGAGAGGAGAGGAAATAGGGGAGAGAGAGGAGATGAGAGGAAATAGGGGAGAGAGAGGAGAGGAAATAGGGGAGAGAGAGGAGAGGAGAGGAAATAGGGGAGGGGTGGAGAGAGAGGAGATGAGAGGAAATAGGGGAGAGAGAGGAGAGGAGAGGAAATAGGGGAGAGAGAGGAGAGGAGAGGAAATAGGGGAGAGAGAGGAGATGAGAGGAAATAGGGGAGAGAGAGGAGAGGAGAGGAAATAGGGGAGAGAGAGGAGAGGAGAGGAAATAGGGGAGAGAGAGGAGAGGAGAGGAAATAGGGGAGAGAGAGGAGAGGAGAGGAAATAGGGGAGAGAGAGGAGATGAGAGGAAATAGGGGAGAGAGAGGAGAGGAGAGGAAATAGGGGAGAGAGAGGAGAGGAAATAGGGGAGAGAGAGGAGAGGAGAGGAAATAGGGGAGGGGTGGAGAGAGAGGAGAGGAGAGGAAATAGGGGAGAGAGAGGAGATGAGAGGAGAGGAAATAGGGGAGAGAGAGGAGATGAGAGGAAATAGGGGAGAGAGAGGAGAGGAGAGGAAATAGGGGAGAGAGAGGAGAGGAAATAGGGGAGAGAGAGGAGAGGAGAGGAAATAGGGGAGAGAGAGGAGATGAGAGGAAATATGGGCGAGAGAGGAGAGGAGAGGAAATAGGGGAGGAGGAGAGGGAGAGGAGAGAGGGGGGAGAGAAAACAGGAAGACAACAGTCACCGCTGACAGTTGTGTGAAAGATAGCCATATTTGACAGTGGAGGAGGAGGTGCCTGCCTGCCTTCCTGCACCAGTCAGCCCCCGCATGCTCTGATTGAAGTGACAGGGACTTGTGGAGAGTGGCGCAACACGCGGCTCAGAATGAGATATTCAGCCAGGGTGTAAAAGCACTAAACGCTGTCAGAGTTATTAACACCTGCATCAACTGATTTAATCTATCTCCATACAGACAGAGAGGGATGGAGAGAGGGAGGGAGATACAGACAGAGATGGAGAGACAGAGAGAGACACAAAGAGAGAGAGGAATGGAACTAATTTACACATTTTTGATGTGATATTTCTTGCAATGAAATGAATGCCAAATGTAGAAGCATCAGAGAGACTTGTCACACAGAGTGCCACTTGTGATGGAACAGAGAGAGCGTGATGGAAGGAGATGTGCTATATGTCAAACACCCATGATGTTTTCTCACACGTTACGCCAATGTCACCCTCAAAAAGAAACACAAAGATGCTGTATGAAGCCATTTCTTACCCTGCTCTTTAATTTGTTAGTGTCATAACTCTTCGATAAATGTGCATGTTTTGAACACAAAATGCAGTAAAAAACAAAACAAGTTTTCAGGATATCCTAAGGGTTCTTACTTACTTTCAATAACATAGGGCAATGATGCAGACAATAGCTTTGTGAACATGTCAGGCTGGTGTTACAGCAAGCATTCATGCAACTTCCAACTGAGTTGCTACTTTATTTATGCAAGTAACAGCCAATCAAAATGAATGCTTTTAGCACATGATCCATTCGAAGGTTCTGAACTCCGGCCCAGTTGTCATGTCAACACAGCTGTCAGTGCTGTATAATTAGATATTGGCATCAGGGCTAGTAAAGGTTAATATACATGCTTTGGCAGTCAATAAATGTATTTCTTAAGTGAACCCAGACCTCTCTCTTACCAGTTTCAACTGAAATTGTTCAACTCCATTGATGTTAGCTAGCTAGTTCGTTGTTAGCTTAGTTCATTGCTAGCTTGGTTAGCACTTTGTTAGTTTGATTAGAACAGTGCTGGCAATTTCATTTTGGCTAGCTAGCTAAATTGTACAGCCAACATTTTGTCTAAATCGATCCTCAATAACCAAATGTTTGGATGAAAAAATAATTTGTGAAATCACGTTTTAATGCAGCAGAAGGCATTAGATGAGTTTAGAATTCTCAACCCATATGGAATGATATGACTAAAGCAGCTTCAATTTGATTGGCTGTTGCGTGTTGAGTTGTTTTGTGTATCAGAAAAGTTATGAAATGATTGCGTGACAATTGCATCGTGTGACCCCAGATTAAGGGTTTATGAGGTGATACAGACAGAGGGAGCGAATTCCCTGTAGACCCATGGTCGACATCAGAGGGAAACCTTTGTAGTCCGGCCCCTGGCTCTCAGCTCAAACACTCTGATTCCGTGCTTCTCAATCTTGGGGGACCCCTATGGGGTGCACATTTGTTCTGGCCCAGCACTAACATTAGTCTAAACAGGTGTATTAATTATGGGATAGTATAGAAATTTGCGTGGTAGAATTCTACTTTTACATGTAATCAGAATGGGACCACCCTGTCTGATAAGGAGAAGAAGCTTCACTCCGCTCTTCCATGGTTAGTGTTAACATTACAGCTGAGAACACTCAGCGGTCCGTCGCTGTGCCGCAGCCAGTGGGCATCAGTGGGCATGGGCATCAGTTGGGAAAGCAAAATGGGATTGGTTCAAATTCCTGAAATATTTAAAGTCCTGTTGGAGCTTTTACTGTTGGCAGTGTCGTGAGCGAGGGGGCGGGGTTAAAAGACGTAAACTGGCGCTACATTCTCTTTGTCAGCGGTGACATAGTGGACACTCAGGCCTTGCTCTGTCCCCAATGCTGCTACCAATATCCTTCAAAAACTTTCTGATGACTGGGTAGCTGTGGCATCTAGGGTTAGAGAAGGAAATGATATTGAGTGATTAGTTTTCGGTTTCAACCAAACCTAGGTAATAATAAAAGACATAAAAACCAAATAGCATCAACTTGACCATGGTGGTCCCCAGCTCATACTGTTGGTTGTTGTGTCATGTCCCCTCAGCAGGCATGACCCTCTACTAATCCCTGGGAACGAGCAGATGGAGAACATGGACATGAACTTGAAGCAGTATGACTCCACAGGAATGTTCCACTGGTGTCCGTCTAAAGAGATCGAGAAGGTCATCCTGGTGAGTGGTCATCTACGTCTCCCTGTAGGATTGTCATGACACCAGTATTGTAGGATTGTCATGACACCAGTATTGTAGGGTTGTCATGACACCAGTATTGTAGGGTTGTCATGACATCAGTATTGCCACACACAGAAGTAGCATGTCAAGCAAACAAAGCATGAAGCAGATTTGATTTCTTGAGGAAAATAGCCACATGTTGTCCCACAGAGTTAACTGAGTTGAACCATGGTTATTAACATCCAGTGTAGGGATACAGTACCTATCCATCAACAGATATGGTAGGTGTTGTTCTACAGTACCTATCCATCAACAGATGTGGTAGGTGTTGTTCTACAGTACCTATCCATCAACAGATGTGGTAGGTGTTGTTCTACAGTACCTATCCATCAACAGATATGGTAGGTGTTGTTCTACAGTACCTATCCATCAACAGATATGGTAGGTGTTGTTCTACAGTACCTATCCATCAACAGATGTGGTAGGTGTTGTTCTACAGTACCTATCCATCAACAGATATGGTAGGTGTTGTTCTACAGTACATATCCATCAACAGATATGGTAGGTGTTGTTCTACAGTACCTATCCATCAACAGATATGGTAGTGGCTGTTCTACAGTACCTATCCATCAACAGATATGGTAGGTGTTGTTCTACATTACCTATCCATCAACATATATGGGAGGTGTTGTTCTACAGTACCTATCCATCAACAGATGTGGTAGGTGTTGTTCTACAGTACCTATCCATCAACAGATATGGTAGGTGTTGTTCTACAGTACCTATCCATCAACAGATATGGTAGGTGTTGTTCTACAGTACCTATCCATCAACAGATATGGTAGGTGTTGTTCTACAGTACCCATCCATCAACAGATATGGTATGTGTTGTTCTACAGTACCTATCCATCAACAGATATGGTAGGTGTTGTTCTACAGTACCTATCCATCAACAGATATGGTAGGTGTTGTTCTACAGTACCTATCCATCAACATATATGGTAGGTGTTGTTCTACAGTACCTATCCATCAACATATATGGTAGGTGTTGTTCTACAGTACGTGTGACTCCGAAGGGGATTTTCAGTTTGATGATACACACACACACACATGGATGTTGTATTGTAGATATGTGGTACTGAGGGATATGTGGCCTGAGGGAACACACTTAATGTGCTGTGAAAAGTGTTATGAAATGTAATGTCATGTAATATTTTAAATTGTATATAACTGCCTAAATGTTGCTGGAACCCAGGAAGAGTAGCTGTTGCCATGGTAGCAGCTAATGGGGATCCATAATAAATACAAAGATACTAGACTTTTCTAAATCATGTACATGTGCACACTGTTTTTAGCTGTGTAGGCTGAGGAATATTATTATGGAGTTGGCCATTCAGTATTTGCACTGATTGGTCCGATAATAAATTATTGTTGAGGTTTGGTAGGCTCTAAAGAAACGGTTTCCCTCACATAGCAGTAACTACCACATACTAATAATGTATACCCACATTTCTCTCAATGCCTCTGTTGTTCCAAGGTGAGTCGACTGTTTTCTATGTACTGGGTCATAGTATAGAACCACCACAAGCATGGCTTTGAAAGCAATTTTATACACCTTACTCCTTAACCATTTAGAGTTTCAACTGCATTGACCTGTGCCAGGTTCACCTTGAGTCTAACACCTCAAAGGGTGAGACTGCAGGGTTTCTCATCAACACTCTGCCTCTCTCTGTTTTCTGACAGTGCTATGTGTTTGTTCCCTCTTTCTTTCTTTCTCTCTTTCTTTCTTTCTCTCGTCCCGTTATTCGTTCTCTCTATTTCTGTCTCCATGTTTCTCACCACTCTCGCCCCTCTCTCTCTCCCTGCTCAGACCCGGAGTGAGGCATCCATGACGGTGTTGAGCGGCCATGTAGTTGTCTGTATATTTGGAGATGTCACGTCCGCTCTAGTGGGGCTGCGAAACTTGGTGATGCCTTTGAGAGCCAGCAACTTCCATTATCACGAGCTGAAGCCCATAGTGTTTGTGGGCTCGCTGGAGTACCTGAGGAGAGAGTGGGAAACCCTACACAACTTCCCCAAGGTCTCCATACTACCTGTGAGTACCGCTGTTATACCTACTGGTACGAGTCAAAGTTATACAACCGACAACATCATGCACTTACAATGCAAAATCATATCATACCATCCGTACTGTCTGTGAGTAGACCAGTGTGACAACGCTCCAGAATTTAATACCAAACCCGGCTGTACAATACCTCTGATCCGGCAAAAAGACACATTGTTGTAATTTTGACACTGTTGACTTCTATGTTCTTATCTCAGGTGACTTCTATGTTCTTATCTCAGGTGACTTCTATGTTCTTATCTCAGGTGACTTCTATGTTCTTATCTCAGGTGACTTCTATGTTCTTATCTCAGGTGACTTCTATGTTCTTATCTCAGGTGACTTCTATGTTCTTATCTCAGGTGACTTCTATGTTCTTATCTCAGGTGACTTCTATGTTCTTATCTCAGGTGACTTGTATGTTCTTATCTCAGGTGACTTCTATGTTCTTATCTCAGGTGACTTCTATGTTCTTATCTCAGGTGACTTCTATGTTCTTATCTCAGGTGACTTCTATGTTCTTATCTCAGGTGACTTCTATGTTCTTATCTCAGGTGACTTCTATGTTCTTATCTCAGGTGACTTCTATGTTCTTATCTCAGGTGACTTCTATGTTCTTATCTCAGGTGACTTCTATGTTCTTATCTCAGGTGACTTGTATGTTCTTAATGCAAATAGTCCGGGTAACCATTTGGTTACCTGTTCAGGAGTCTTATGGCTTATGACTTGTTGAGAAGCCTTTTTGTCCTAGACTTGGCTCTCCTCAACTAGGCAAGTCAGTTAAGAACAACTTGTTAATTACAGTGATGGCCTAGCAGTAATAGAAGTATAACTTTAGTTAGTGGTATAGTGGATTTATTTGTGATTAGTTGTGGTTGTTGGTGGTGGTGTTGTGGCTGTTCCTGTCAATTCCACAACTGTTTCCTGAATTCAATCTTATATGAAGTTACAATGCACTGCAGCTGCCCTCCCTGGTCATCTGAAATGTGAAACTCTGGCATGGCTGCCTGCTTTAGAGCTCGTTAACGCTTGCTTGACTAAGTAGCAGAGAGCCCTAAGAAACCAGGCCTGTTAGCCTTCAGCGTCTACTACCCTTTAGATTAGTCCACGTCTCTGATTCCCCAGTGCCCAGTTAGATCGGCTGAATGTCACCGCTGCAAAACTGCAATACTTGTTATCTAATCTCCCAAAGCTCCCCTCACTTAGTCTGTCATTTGTTTCCTCTTCCCTCTTCTCCCTCTCTCCTCTCTCTCTCTCTGTCCGTCTATTTTCTTCACCGCGCCTGAAGGGTACGCCATTAAGCCGTGCAGATTTAAGGGCTGTCAACATCAACCTCTGCGACATGTGCGTGATACTGTCGGCCAATCAGAACAATATCGACGACGCCTCGCTGCAGGATAAGGAATGCATTCTGGCGTCGCTCAACATAAAGTCTATGCAGTTTGACGACAGCATCGGGCTCTTGCAGGCTAACTCCCAAGGTAAGGACTGACTGGCCTACAAGATGATAGACTGTTCTGTACTGTTCTGGCTGTGGGGGGGAGAGGATGTAGTGTTCTACCACTTAAATCAGTGATTTTTTTCATCATGGTAAATAAAGGAAAGTGGTGTTCAACCTCCCAAATAATATATTTTAAGGATGTGACTCCCCACCCCTGTTGCGATTGTGTCTGTCCCTGATGTGGTGCCTGTTTATACTAACCCCTCTGGTTTCTGGCAGACTGATTGGAACAGATTGCTGATGCATTCAGAAAAACAGATAAGCCTCATGTCCCATCCAGTCTTGTCATTTTTAACCAGCCAATCACCAGACAGCCTTCTTCAGCTGTTGTTCATGACATTCCATCCTGGATCTCCTGCATTCATCTACTAATCAGTCCCTCCAGGATCCCCCGTGCATATTTGTGGGCAGAAATGCCTGATTTTGCTCTGACATTTTGTATGGCCATTTGCAATGATGTTGTCCAGTTTGTCACGCAAATGCGCTGACGGGGGAAAAGGTTTGTTGACGCTTGGCTTGACTGGGCCGTTTTTGGTGAAAGTGATTTTGTAAAAAAAAATTGGACCATAAAAACCTGGAGGGACTGAATCTTATGATAGACCAACAGACATCTAAGAAAACATGCCAAGCACCATGGTTTTGGAGAAGGTCAATGCAGTTATTTCTCCTGGTCTGAGTGAGTGATGTGCTGGCTCAGCTCCACAATGAATAGACTGAATCTGAGGTCCCCTTTCCCCATGTATTCACAGACATTATATCCTCTGTCATACTGGTTGAAGCCTATTGTTATCAATGATTGCGTCTAACATAATCTGTACCCATTCCACTGATAAATATTTAGGTTCAAGATCCCACCTACACACACATGCACGCACGCACGCACACACACACACACACACACACACATGCATACTTTTTACATTTTTATTTTATTTCACCTTTATTTAACCAGGTAGGCCAGTTGAGAACAAGTTCTCATTTCCAACTGTGACCTGGCCAAGATAGAGCAAAGCAGTGCGAGACAACCAACACAGAGTTACACATGGAATAAACAAACGTACAGTCAATAACACAATAGAAAAGTCTATATACAGTGTGTGTCGATGAGGTAAGATTAGAGAGGTAAGGCAATAAATGGTCCATAGTGTTGAAATGATTAGAATTTAGCAATTAAACACTAGAGTCATAGATGTGCAGAAGATGAATGTGCAATTAGAGATACTGGGGTGCAAAGGAGACAAAAATAACATGGGGATGAGATAGTTGGGTGGGCTATTTACAGATGGGCTATGTACAGGTGCAATGATCGGTAAGCTGCTCAGACAGCTGATGCTTAAAGTTAGTAAGGGAGATATAAGTCTCTAGCTTCAGTGATTTTTGCAATTCCTTCCAGTCATTGGCAGCAGAGAACTGGAATGAATGGCGGCCAAAGGAGGAGTTGCCATTGGGGATAACCAGTGAAATATTCCTGCTGGAGCGCCTGCTACGGGTGGGTGCTGCTATGGTGACCAGTGAGCTGAGATAAGGCGGAGCTTTACCTAGCAGAGACTTATAGATGACCTGGAGCCAGTGGGTTTGGCGACAAGTATGAAGTGATACAACTAATAAAACTTGAAACACACACAGGGGTACTATTTAATAGTGTTTTGCTCTGTGGATTCCTTCCTCTCAGAAAATCTATTCAGATGTGGGGTGTGAAATGTAAACAAGGTGCACATGAATAAGTAAGGAGATGTATTGCTGGGGAGACGTTCACATGGCCGAGGTCTACGGTAGGATGTAGTCTGTAGACCGCAGAGCTAAGTTGTGCCTGGGGCCTGAGAGGGGTGGAGGTGGGGGTCCATATCAGATGCGCACACACACACATACACAAATATATACACACATACACAAATATACACACACACACACCCTTGCATTTGCTTCTCTGTGACAGGGAGCCGTAAAACATTTTATTTTGTGAGAAAATCTATTCCCCTCTTGTTTGTAAGTTCTAGAATATTTTTTCCCAAATGCATTCAAACCATTATAATGAATCCACTCATACAGTATATACTATCTGACTGATAATCAATGATCTGTGTACAACTCTCCCCTTTTCTTCATTTCACTTTGTCGCTTGCAGCCCAACTGATTTTTACACGTTTGAAAAACTTCCCTGTATCCATTGTCAGAGTACTTTCACAATTAGATACTGGACTGCTTGTTTACACTGATAGTGGAAAAATAATGTTTTTTACAGGCAATATCCCAAAACCCAGTTGTCACTCTCTAGAGATATAAATGTCCTATTTTATAGATATGAAGCGTACTCTGAGTGAGCTTCCAGTCTGACTGCTACAGATTGTCAAACCTTGCCTCTTCCCAGGGTCAGTAACTGGCGTAACAAGGGTGTGGATTTTTCAGTTCAGCCTTAAGTTTGTGATGAATGCAGAACTGGTGTGTCCTCTATAGTGAGGAGGATGAAAAGATCCCTGCCAGAAAATGACCCCCCCCCCTGAAACTTTGTGACCTGAATATATTCCCATCATGCATTATGTTTTGTCACTGCTTGACTGTAAAACTATAAGGTGGGTTTTGCTTTAGTCGGCACTAAATGATGGATGTCACAATACAGGTAATGCATTATGCATCTAGCATTACTGATTTAAGGTGTTTACTTGTCACTTTAAGGAAATGCAAAAATGTGAAGTCATGGGAATTCATGCCCTTGTCACTCGCCCCTTTTGTATTTCATGGTCGGGAATCGCACCTCTATTTTCCTGATAAAAGGTTTTCAGGATCCACTTCGCCAATTTTATGGTAACAACATGAAGCACATATAACATTTATGGAAGGCAGGCAGGTTGATGGAAGGATGTGAATGCTAAATATGTCTCTCAGATGACCCCTAAAAGCACAATATCTATATTGACATTTTTAGGAAGCGCCTGCATCATTTTACCATCACCCCCTCCCTCCCCTCTTCACATCTTTTCATTCTCAGTTAGCCCAGCAGCTTTAGCTGAATAGTGTAGTGTAACCAACTAATAGTGGCATGTGACAGACACTAACTGTGCATTACATAGTCCGATCAACTTAGTGTTCTCATTTTAATGTTTTATTGTTGTTCTCGATTATAGTTGCGTTTTTCTCTTCTCAAAATTATGTATGACCTTTTCAATCACCAAACCTGTGGTAAATTATTTGTGAAATTATATTATTGTGATGTCAGTGTGGTATTAATGTGTGATCAGTATGGTATTAATGCGAGATCAGTGTGGTATTAATGTGAGATCAGTGTGGTATTAATGTGTGATCAGTGTGGTATTAATGTGTGATCAGTGTGGTATTAATGTGAGATCAGTGTGGTATTAATGTGTGATCAGTGTGGTATTAATGTGAGATTAGTGTGGTGTTAATGTGAGATCAGTGTGGCATTAATGTGTGATCAGTGTTGTATTAATGTGAGATCAGTGTGGTATTAATGTGAGATCAGTGTTGTATAAATGTGTGATCAGTGTGGTATTAATGTGAGATCAGTGTGGTATTAATGTGTGATTAGTGTTGTATTAATGTGTGATTAGTGTTGTATTGATGTGTGATCAGTGTGGCATTAATGCGTGGTATTAATGTGTGGTATTAATGTGAGATTATAGTGTGGTATTCATGTGTGATCAGTGTGGTATTAATGTGAGATCAGTGTTGTATTAATGTGTGATTAGTGTGGTATTAATGTGAGATCAGTGTGGTATTAATGTGTGATCAGTGTGGTATTAATGTGAGATCAGTGTGGTATTAATGTGAGATCAGTGTGGTATTAATGTGAGATCAGTGTGGTATTAATGTGAGATTAGTGTGGTATCGATGTGTGATCAGTGTGGTATTAATGTGTGATCAGTGTGGTATTAATGTGTGATCAGTGTTGTATTCATGTGTGATCAGTGTGGTATTAATGTGTGGTATTAATGTGTGATTAGTGTGGTATTAATGTGTGATCAGTGTGGTATTAATGTGTGATCAGTGTGGTATTAATGTGTGATCAGTGTTGTATTCATGTGTGATCAGTGTGGTATTAATGTGTGATCAGTGTTGTATTAATGTGTGATCAGTGTGGTATTAATTTGTGATTAGTGTGGTATTAATGTGTGATCGGTGTTGTATTAATGTGTGATCAGTGTGGTATTAATGTGTGATCAGTGTTGTATTAATGTGTGATCAGTGTGGTATTAATGTGTGATCAGTGTGGTATTAATTTGTGATCAGTGTGGTATTGATGTGTGATCAGTGGTATTAATGTGTGATCAGTGTGGTATTAATGTGTTGTATTAATGTGCAATCAGTGTTGTATTACACATCGTTTCAACGGTTTTGTTTGTATCTCTGTGTCTGTACGTTTCAATGGTTTTGTGTGTATCTCTCTGTACGTTTCAATGGTTTTGTGTGTATCTCTGTATCTATACGTTTCAATGGTTTTGTGTGTGTCTATGTATCTATACGTTTCAATGGTTTTGTGTGTATCTCTCTGTGTCTATAGGTTTTCAATGGTTTTGTGTGTATCTCTCTGTGTCTATAGGTTTTCAATGGTTTTGTGTGTATCTCTCTGTGTCTATAGGTTTTCAATGGTTTTGTGTGTATCTCTCTATGTCTATAGGTTTTCAATGGTTTTGTGTGTATCTCTCTGTGTCTATAGGTTTTCAATGGTTTTGTGTGTATCTCTCTGTGTCTATAGGTTTTCAATGGTTTTGTGTGTATCTCTCTGTGTCGATAGGTTTTCAATGGTTTTGTGTGTATCTCTGTGTCTATAGGTTTTCAATGGTTTTGTGTGTATCTCTGTGTCTATAGGTTTTCAATGGTTTTGTGTGTATCTCTGTGTCTATAGGTTTTCAATGGTTTTGTGTGTATCTCTGTGTCTATAGGTTTTCAATGGTTTTGTGTGTATCTCTGTGTCGATAGGTTTTCAATGGTTTTGTGTGTATCTCTGTGTCTATAGGTTTTCAATGGTTTTGTGTGTATCTCTGTGTCTATAGGTTTTCAATGGTTTTGTGTGTATCTCTGTGTCTGTACGTTTCAATGGTTTGGTGTATCTTTCTTTTTGTGCTCTGTGTAGGTTTCACGCCTCCTGGAATGGACCGGTCCTCTCCAGACAGCAGTCCAGTACATGGTTTAGCACGCCAGGCCTCCGTCACCACCGGCGCCAACATCCCCATCATCACTGAACTAGGTGAGAAACACACACCAGCTGACCATTCACTAATGATAGCGGGCAAAACAGCTCCATAGGATGTCAATATTATGTCATTTCAACCACTTTCTGGTTGTTGTGATGTTATTTATACCAGTTTTGCCTGTTTGTGAAATTGTACACAGAGTTTGGCCAACTGACTTAGAGATTTAGCATCTTCAGGATCGCCATGTTGCCTTCAACAGTTCGGTGGACATTCTTTTGCATTCTGGATAGAATGCAAGTTTGAATGTTGTTGTGGAACGTTTTGTGCCAATGTGGAGGGTAGTTGGCGAAACTCAAAATGTTCTATGGCTGTGATGACTAATTTTAGCGATATATTGATGCTAATGATTAGTGACTTTGGCCTGAGATTTGTGTGGAGCTAAATGCAAAGCTGAGCAATTGTGGTCATTTCAAATGTCCCTCTCTTTGTGGAAGCTCTAGCTGAGATGTCTCATTACAAAGTCAGAACACTCATTTTGTCTATGTACCATTAGTCCATTAACTGCCTGATTGAGAGGGAGGGAGAGAGTCAAATGAGAGTGAGAGGAAGCTAAAAAAAAAGTGCCACAGTAGCAAAATGGGTCCATTTAATAATAACAATGGTGCTGGCTATATTCTCTAATATTCTCTGTGGTCCAGGGGACTCATGAAAGTTTCACGTCTCTGAGGGATTCTAAATGACTAGAGACCAGGTTCGCTAGAACCACTATCCCCTCTGACTAAAGCACTAGAGACCCACCACTCTATCCCCTCTGACTAAAGCACTAGAGACCCACCACTCTATCCCCTCTGACTAAAGCACTAGAGACCCACCACTCTATCCCCTCTGACTAAAGCACTAGAGACCCACCACTCTATCCCCTCTGACTAAAGCACTAGAGACCCACCACTCTATCCCCTCTGACTAAAGCACTAGAGACCCACCACTCTATCCCCTCTGACTAAAGCACTAGAGACCCACCACTCTATCCCCTCTGACACAGACAGAGACGGGGAGACACAGACAGAGACGGGGAGACACAGACAGAGACGGGGAGAGACACAGACAGAGACGGGGAGAGACACAGACAGAGACGGGGAGAGACACAGACAGAGACGGGGAGAGACACAGACAGAGACGGGGAGACACAGACAGAGGTTGGGAGACACAGACAGAGACGGGGAGAGACACAGACAGAGACGGGGAGAGACACAGACAGAGACGGGGAGAGACACAGACGGGGAGAGACAGAGACGGGGAGAGACAGAGACGGGGAGAGACAGAGACGGAGAGAGACAGAGACGGGGAGAGACACAGGGACAGGAAGCTGTATGGACATTGTTTTGCCTCTCTCTCTCTCTCTATGTTCTTGAGTACTACATATGTATTCAACTACATATGTAATCAACTACATATGTAATCAACAAATCAAGTGTAGCTGTTTGTTTTTGTCTTGCTGTATTTGATTTCAATAAATTCCCCAGCTACAGTATGCTTGATTTAATATCATTTCTTCTATGTTTGATTTCGATTCATTTCTCCTGCAGATTTTGTCAGGCCCTGGCTATTAAGTAGATAATATTATCATCACTAACGTTGTCCTCCTCCCTGGACGTAGAGAGGAGGTAAAGCAGTAAATATCCGTCTCTGTGGAACTATACACTGTAGTTGTAGTGTCAATGTTGTCACTTTACTTTACCATAGTCCAGTCAAATGGACAACGTCACGTAAAGTCAGTTTATGTATACAATATTGTATATCTGTAACCCCTTTGTGTTTTAATGTTTTAGTGGTTCAGCCACATCTGTCCCTCTCTTGTGCTGTAGTTGCATGTCATGGCTACCTTTACCTACACCAGTTTCAGTCTGTCTAATCCTGATGACTGGTCTCAGGCTGCGTTTCTTTTTCTCTGCTCTTTGAAGCTGTTCCAATAATGACCCTATCTCTCCCCCCTCTGCTCCACACTGTCCTACTGTCGTTAGCTAAACCTGGCAAAATACTGCCTTTGGTTTCATTCAGTCAGGAAAAAAAACTTGGAATCAACATACAAATGATAACTGAGCTGGGTAAGCCAGGCCTTTGTCCTCTGCTCGCTGCCGTCCGATCTTTAGTTCTGTCTGTCTGCCTGTCTGCCTGTCACCTCTCTCGCTCACACTCTCTCTCACCTCTCACTTACTCTCTTTCTTTCTTTCTCTCTAACTCTCTCACATTCTCAATTCAATTTCAATTTAAGGGTCTTTATTGGCATGGGAAACATATGTTTACATTGCCAAAGCTATTCTCTCTCCCTCTCACTGTCTCTCCTTTCTTCATCCACTTGTCTTGATCTATCAGGCTACAGCCGAGGCCCTCACTGACTGCTCCCATGGCTTCACTTTGAACACAATGACATTTTCTGTTCTCTGTTTCTGGTGGAACATTGACTGTCTCGTTTTGCCCTTTTTTTATTGAAAGTTATTTTTCTGTGGTGCTTTTATTTTTTTCCATGCATTCTTTTCTCAAAGCATCGCTCTTGCACTTGGATAGTTGCTCGGTCTGTCCTTATGGCTGTTTTCATATCACACCCACCACCCCCGACCACCAGACTCTACACCCCACTACCCCCCGGTTCAGTCTCCTTAGCCTGGGCCTGTTTGCATCATCAGCCCGCTTGTCTGGTTGACTGACATGTCTGTTCCTCCGCAGCACAGAGGAAGCCTGGGAAGAAATCAGATTGGGAAAAAACGTACAACAGCTCAAATGTTCCCTTTAAGCATTTTAGTTGTTGTTGTTGTGTTTTTGTGTATTTTTGTGGCGGGGGGGGGGGGGTCTTTTTTTCTTTCTTTCAGACCTCAAGCCTTCATGTTGAAGGGGTCAAAGAAAGGCTTGTGTTGTCAAGCGCTTTTCAAATACAGTTGGATCTCAGGCTCTTGTCCACTGGCACTAGCAAGCAGATCCTCACATCTGAGGCTAAAGTCTGTTCTATTAGGGAAAGGCATCTTTACAAATGGTTTTAAAGAAGTTTGTTTTTATATTTTTTCCTCTGGTTAGCAGTATTCTAGACAGAACATAGAGACTTTTCAACCCTAGCCCTTTATGATTTGAACTTGTTTCATCCTTAACAGTTCAGAATGTAGTATAACTGTGATCTTTAAAAGCAGGCTGTGCCTATGTGAATTTACCCCACAGCTTTATATATGTTTTTATTGTTGTTTTAAATAATCATTTGACTTTCAGTTCTTATCTGAGATATCAACGAAGCTCCAGAATGCATGTTACATTACATGCATGATCTTCTCACCTCAACATGCACAATATGGTGGAACGAGGTGTGCTTCACACACCTAGGTAAAACCCATGTCTTGAATGTGATTCAAAACTGCAGAAATGGTTTGTTGATGACGGATTGTACTGTGCATCTACAATGAATGCCAAATCCATAACGCTTTGGTTCAGACATCACTACCTTTTCTATACCTAAAGACATGAGACAGTTGAGAATATATGCTATTGAGTCTTTGAAGGAGCCAATAAAGTGAATGATTCTGTTTGGGTCAGGGCCTAAGACTTGGAGTCGTAAGTCAAGTAAAAAGGAATATAGGTTCATATTGACTCAAAACCACCAACAAAAAAAGTTTGGGAACCCCTGCCCTAGCTATGTCACCCAGCGATTCTCTACTTCTCAAGTCCTCAGGTGTGTTGGCGTGCTGTGCCCTCCTTGGCCTCTGTCTCGCTCTGACTCTGTTTTGGGTCTCCCTTCTCTCAGTGAACGACTCCAACGTTCAGTTCTTGGACCAAGATGATGACGACGACCCGGACACAGAGCTGTACCTGACGCAGCCCTTCGCCTGTGGAACAGCCTTCGCTGTCAGCGTGCTGGACTCTCTCATGAGTGCAGTGAGTAGACATTACTAAGTATACGCTACTCAATTTACACAGTTCTTAGTATGCACTTGACTTTTTTGGCACTTTTTTCATTTTATTTAGTCCGACATGTTACTAGGTAGTCTGACATGTTACTAGGTAGTCTGACATGTTACTAGGTAGTCTGACATGTTACTAGGTAGTCTGACATGTTACTAGGTAGTCTGACATGTTACTAGGTAGTCTGACATGTTACTAGGTAGTCCGACATGTTACTAGGTAGTCCAACATGTTGCTAGGTAGTCTGACATGTTACTAGGTAGTCTGACATGTTACTAGGTAGTCCGACATGTTACTAGGTAGTCTGACATGTTACTAGGTAGTTTGACATGTTACTAGGTAGTCCGACATGTTACTAGGTAGTCTGACATGTTACTAGGTAGTCCGACATGTTGCTAGGTAGTCTGACATGTTACTAGGTAGTCTGACATGTTACTAGGTAGTCCGACATGTTACTAGGTAGTCCGACATGTTACTAGGTAGTCCGACATGTTACTAGGTAGTCTGACATGTTACTAGGTAATCCGACATGTTACTAGGTAGTCTGACATGTTACTAGGTAGTCCGACATGTTACTAGGTAGTCTGACATGTTACTAGGTAGTCTGACATGTTACTAGGTAGTCCGACATGTTACTAGGTAGTCTGACATGTTACTTTAGTTCGACATGTACTAGGTAGTCCGACATGTTACTAGGTAGTCTGACATGTTACTAGGTAGTCCGACATGTTACTAGGTAGTCTGACATGTTACTTTAGTTCGACATGTACTAGGTAGTCCGACATGTTACTAGGTAGTCTGACATGTTACTTTAGTTCGACATGTACTAGGTAGAAGTTTATCACACAAAATTATCTTTTTTGTGAACAGTCTATATTTCATCCATATTTATAAATATTTTCTATCCATATTTTAATCCCTATTTTAATTACATAGGCTAGTGGCTGTTAATGCCGTAGGGTGAAGCAGCATTTTTAGAGGGTAAAAGTTGCATATTGTTGCAGTTGCAACATGCAGCAGTCAAGGGCTAAATTGATTGGTTTGAACACAGTCAGTTAGGAGTCAGTCCAGTGTTGCGTACAAGATGTCAGCAACCACAAGACAAGGCACAGATAGTGGGTTTACTGTAAGACGTGCATACGGTCTTTAAACTAAGTAGTTTAAAGGTTGTAACTAAGTACTGTATAACTATGTACTGTATACTATGTACTGTATACTATGTACTGTATACTAAGTACTGCATACTATGTACTGTATACTAAGTACTGTATACTATGTACTGTATACTTGGTAGTGTATACTTGGTAGTGTATACTTGGTAGTGTCTACTCACCTGCACCCATGTCTGCTGTCTCTAAAGCTGGCTGTTGAATTGAAGATGCTTTTGGTTTAAATAAGTGTGAAACGTAGCAAAGATGCATTTCAAAACACTGCAGATATAATGCACTTTTTGGAAGCAAACTTGCAGTCACACACACACACACACACAGAGAGACAGACAGACAGACAGACAGACAGACAGACAGACAGACAGACACACAGACAGACAGACAGACAGACAGACAGACACACAGACAGACAGACACACACACAGACACACAGACAGACACACATGCGGACGCGCACGCAGACACGCATACAGACAGACACGCACGCAGACACACATACAGACAGACACGCAGACACACAGACAGACACACAGACAGACACAGCCTCTCAGAGTTAAGTAAAGGGTTAGACTTAACGGATATGGATGCGTCAGATAAGATGCTCTGCTCAGCGCAGCAGCATTACGGAGTAGGCAGAAGTTGGTAAATGAAATGCCACATTGATCAGACAGCGCTGCCAGCTCCAATGACATCAAAAGGGAAGTTGTTGCCACCACTCCTCATATAAAGTGTCACCAAACAAACTTTCAAGGAGCTTATTAGATCTTTTAACAAGGTAAGTGCTGAGGTTCCCTCTAATGGCACATTTGACATGCAAAGGTGGGCCATCAAGGTCCAAAAAAACACTTTCATCTTTCAACAATGAGAGAGAGAGGAGCTCACTACCACATGTTCTGTGATGTCTCTCGCTCTCGCTCTCTCTCTCCCACCCACCCACCTCTCTGATTCAGAGGGGTTGGGTTAAATGCGGAAGACACATTTCAGTTGAAGGCACTCAGTTGTACAACTGACTTGGTATACCCCTTTCCCTTTCCACCCTCTCTCTCTCTCTTTCCCTCTCTCTCCCCTCTTTCCCATCTCCCCCCTCTTCACCTATCCCATCTCTCCCCTTTTCTACTTCTCCCCCCTTTTCCCCTTCACCATCTCTCCCCTTTTCCACTTCTCCCCCCTTTTCCCCTTCTCCATCTCTCCCTTTTCCCCTTCATCATCTCTCCCCTTTTCCACTTCTCCCCCCTTTTCCCCTTCTCCATCTCTCCCCTTTCCCCTTCTCCATCTCTCCCCCTTTCCCCTTCTCCATCTCTCCCCCTTTCCCCTTCTCCATCTCTCCCCCTTTCCCCTTCTCCATCTCTCCCCCTTTCCCCTTCTCCATCTCTCCCCTCTTCCCCATCTCCCCCCCTCTTCACCTATCCCCTTCTCCATCTCTCCCCTCTTCCCCATCTCCCCCCTCTTCACCTATCCCATCTCTCCCCTTCCCCATCTCCCCCCTTTTCCCCTTCTCCATCTCTCCCCTCTTCCCCATCTCCCCCCTCTTCACCTATCCCATCTCTCCCCTTCTCCATCTCCCCCCTTTTCCCCTTCTCCATCTCTCCCCTCTTCCCCATCTCCCCCCTCTTCACCTATCCCATCTCTCCCCTTCTCCATCTCCCCCCTTTTCCCCTTCTCCATCTCTCCCCTCTTCCCCATCTCCCCCCTCTTCACCTATCCCATCTCTCCCCTTCTCCATCTCCCCCCTTTTCACCTTCTCCATCTCTCCCCTCTTCCCCATCTCCCCCCTCTTCACCTATCCCATCTCTCCCCTTCTCCATCTCTCCCCTTTTTCCATTCTCCATCTCTCCCCTCTTCCCCCTCTTCCTCATCCCATCTCTCCCCTTCTCCATTTCTCACCTCTTCCCCATCCCATCTCTCCCATCTTCCCCATCCCATCTCTCCCCACTTCACCCATCCCATCTCTCCCCTCTCCCCCTTCTCCATCTCTCCCCTCTCCCCCTTCTCCATCTCTCCCCTATTTCCCATCCCATCTCTCCCCTCTTCACCCACCCCATCTCTCCCCTCTCCCCATCTCTCCCCCCTTCACCAATCCAATCTCTCCCCTCTTCCCCACCCCATCTCTCCCCTTCTCCATCTCTCCCCCTTCCCCATCCCATCTCTCCCCTCTTCACCATCCCATCTCTCTCCTCTTCACCCATCCAATCTCTCCCCTCTTCCCCACCCCATCTCTCCCCTCTCCCCACCCCATCTCTCCCCCTTCTCCATCTCTCTCCTCTCCCCCTTCTCCTTCTCTCCCCCCTTCACCCATCCAATCTCTCCCCTCTTCCCCACCCCATTTCTCCCCTCTCCCCCTTCTCTTCCTTCTTCCCCATCTCTCCATCTCTCCCCTCTTCACACACCCCATCTCTCCCCTCTCCCCCTTCTCCATCTCTCCCCCCTTCACCCATCCAATCTCTCCCCTCTTCCCCCTTATCCCCCCTCTCCCCTTCTCCATTTCTCACCTCTTCCCCATCCCATCTCTCCCATCTTCCCCATCCCATCTCTCCCCACTTCACCCATCCCATCTCTCCCCTCTCCCCCTTCTCCATCTCTCCCCTCTCCCCCTTCTCCATCTCACCCCTCTTTCCCATCCCATCTCTCCCCTCTTCACCCACCCCATCTCTCCCCTCTCCCCATCTCTCCCCCCTTCACCAACCCAATCTCTCCCCTCTTCCCCACCCCATCTCTCCCCTTCTCCATCTCTCCCCCTTCCCCATCCCATCTCTCCCCTCTTCCCCACCCCATCTCTCCCCTCTCCCCACCCCATCTCTCCCCCTTCTCCATCTCTCTCCTCTCCCCCTTCTCCTTCTCTCCCCCCTTCACCCATCCAATCTCTCCCCTCTTCCCCACACCATTTCTCCCCTCTCCCCCTTCTCTTCCTTCTTCCCCATCTCTCCCCGTCTCCATCTCTCCCCTCTTCACACACCCCATCTCTCCCCTCTCCCCCTTCTCCATCTCTCCCCCTTCACCCATCCAATCTCTCCCCTCTTCCCTCTCATCCCCCCTTCTCCATCCCTTCCCCCTTATCTCCCCCTTCTCCATCTCTCCCCTCTCCCCCGTTCTCTGTCCGCCACATATCCTCTACCGTTGTGGCTCTAATGGTGTCTCCTTACTTACGGATCTCACATCCTTTTATCTCTGCAGACATACTTCAACGATAATATCCTCACCCTGATCCGGACGCTGGTGACTGGGGGAGCCACCCCAGAGCTAGAGGCTCTACTGGCTGAGGAGAACGCCCTGCAAGGGGGCTACAGCACGCCACAGACACTGGCCAACCGAGACAGGTGTCGTGTTGCCCAACTGGCCCTGTACGATGGGCCCTTTGCCGACTTGGGGGTAAGCGAATGTTTAAATGGAGCTGACAGGTTTTGGCACTCGACAGCAGCACCCATCCCGCCTGCTTGGCTCCTTGCGGCACTTAATACAAAGTGAAGAACAGAGAACACGCAAAGGGTGCTCTGCTTAGGAGGAGGAAGGAGGGTTCTGGAGTGTGTGTATGTTAGAGCTGGGTGATATGGAAAAAAATCCATATTGCGGTAAATTGACACATTTTTTGCTATAACAATAAATCAGAGATAAATCATAATAAATGCTTTTGGGGAGAGGTGCTAGAGCTGGGCGATATGGACAAAAAGTAATATCGCGATAAATGTAACTGTTTTGCTCGATAACAACAAATACATCATTTATTTTATTCTATGGACAGTTACTTTACAAGCAGCAGGGCTCAAAAATAGTTTTTTTCCAGTGCCAAATAAGACAGCTGAGATGGTAGCCTATGATTCAAATAAGACAGCTGAGATGGTAGCCTATGATTCAAATAAGACAGCTGAGATGGTAGCCTATGATTCAAATAAGACAGCTGAGATGGTAGCCTATGATTCAAATAAGACAGCTGAGATGGTAGCCTATGATTCAAATAAGACAGCTGAGATGGTAGCCTATGATTCAAATAAGACAGCTGAGATGGTAGCCTATGATTCAAATAAGACAGCTGAGATGGTAGCCTATGATTCAAATAAGACAGCTGAGATGGTAGCCTATGATTCAAAAAGTCAGCTATTTCATCTAACATATCCAGGAAATGCATGATTGATATTTTGATGTGCAACCTCCAGAATGATCAGATTTCATTTAGTCTCTTCAGAGAATTTCCCGACGTCTTTATGCTTATTGACCTATAGGCTGTATTATACACCACCCGAGGAAGTGGGAACTCAAAACCCTTAGCTAGAATTATTAGGCTCATGTCCTTTAAATACTTTCCAGCGCTAGGATACAGGCCTATTCACTGCAAATGACGCTCTCCGGCCCGCGATGCAACAAAACCTTACTACACTAAAGCCTACTCCCGTTGTAAAGTGGTGCCATGAACTCAATGTTGAGAGGTGAGAAATACATGATATGATTATCCTCTCTGTAACTAGAACAACAGTAGTTACTTTGAAAACTGTCTTTTTCCTACAATAGGATTTTGAGCAACGGCCATATGCTTGTGCTTGTCAGAATGCGTCTCTCCCTCCTCCATGCACACAGTGGGGAGAGGGAAGGAGAGTCAGCTGTCGACAGCGAAACGGTGACAGGCATATACTTGCAGAGCAGGAATCACCATAATGCATAGGCTATTACTGTTGACCAAATAATGGTTCTAGAACAATCTACAGGAATGTTGAGTAGCCAAATCACCTAAAATTACCAACGTAAGCTAAATGCTTCGTCCCAGCATTGCTGTGTGTGTGTTCTGGGATGAAGAAGGTCTCTTTCCCCAAAACATACAGCAGGATGTATCCAGGGCACTGCAGTTTGACATTTTAAAAAACGTGGATTATTTTGTAATTTAGACAAATGATTGCACTTTATAAGCCAACACACCCTGACGTTGTTTTTGATTTGCCATTTGTTGTTTTCCAGGATGGTGGTTGCTATGGAGATTTGTTCTGTAAAGCGTTGAAGACATACAACATGTTGTGCTTCGGAATCTACAGATTGAGAGACGCTCACCTTGCCACACCTAGTCAGTGTACCAAACGGTGAGACAGTCAGTGTTCCATCCACCTGTCTCACTTGTCAAGGTGTAACAACATCAGCTGTTTCCCATTATAATATTAGCAGTTCTGTGATTATATTATACTGTTTATCGTAGACACTTATGTGATTAGATAACTCTACAAACTAGATGCATTTCGACTTCATGCCTCTTAACACAGAAACATTTTTATTAGAAATAAATCTGCTTTGAAATCTTGTAACTGATTCGTTTTCAACCACGCCCCATTAGCTTTCTGTGATGTATTTGTTTTGATAAACTGAGTGGTTCGAGCCCTGAATGCTGATTGGCTGTATGACAAAAGGTTTTCTTTACTGCTCTAATTACGTTGGTAAGCAGTTTATAATAGTAATAAGGCACCTCGGGGGTTTGTGATATATGGCCAATGTACAGCACATTCAGGAAGTCTTCAGACCCCTTCACCACATGTTGTTACGTTACAGCCTTAGTCTAACAATTATGAAATAAAACATCTCCCTCATCAATCTACACATAATACCCCATAATGACGAAGTGAAAACTGTTTTTTATAACGTTTTGCAAATGTATTAAAAATAAAAACATCTAATTTACATAAATATTCAGACCCTTTGCTATGATTCTTGAAATTGAGCTCAGGTTCATCCTGTTTCCATTGATCATCCTTGAGATGTTTCTACAACTTGATTGGAGTCCACCTGTGGAAAGGCACACACCTGTCTATATAAGGTCCTACAGTTGACAGTGCATGTCAGAGCAAAAACCAAGCCATGAGGTCGAAGGAATTGTCCGTAGAGCTCCGAGACAGGATTGTGTCGAGGCACAGATCTGGAGAAGGGTACCAAAACATTTCTGCAGCATTGAAGGTCCCCAAGAACACAGTGGCCTCCATCATTCTTAAATGGAAGAAGTTTGGAACCACCAAGACTCTTCCTAGAGCTGGCCACCCGGCCAAACTGAGCAATCGGGGGAGAAGGGCCTTGGTCAGGGAGGTGATAAGAACCCGCTGGTCACTCTGACAGAGCTCCAGAGTACCTTTGTGGAGATGGGAGAACCTTCCAGAAGGACAACCATCTTTGCAGCACTCCACCAATCAGGCCTTTATGGTAGAGTGGCCAGACGGAACCCACTCCTCAGTAAAAGGCACATGACAGCCCGCTTGGAATTTGCCAAAAGGCACCTAAAGGACTCTCAAGACCATGAGAAACAAGATTCTCTGGTCTGATGAAATCAAAATTGAACTCTTTGGCCTGAATGCCAAGCGTCACGTCTGGAGGAAACCTGGCACCATCCGTACCGTGAAGCATGGTGGTGGCAGCTTCTTGCTGTGGGGATGTTTTCATCAACAGGTACTGGGAGACTAGTCAGGATCGAGGGAAAGATGAACGGAACAAAGTACAGAGAGATCCTTGATAAAACCTGCTCCAGAGTTCTCAGGACCTCAGACTGGGGCGAAGGTTCACCTTCCAACAGGAAAACAACTCTAAGCACACAGCAAAGACAACGTAGGAGTGGCAGGAGTCTTTGAATGTCCTTGAGTGGCCCAGCCAGAGCCTGGACTTCGACCCGATCGAACATCTCTGGAGAGACCTAAAAATAGCTGTGCAGCGACGCTCCCCATCCAACTTGACAGAGTTTGAGAGGATCTCCAGAGAAGAATGGGAGAAACTCCACAAATACAGGTGTGCCAAGCTTGTAGTGTCATACCCAAGAAGACTCGAGGCTGTAATCGCTAAATATGCAAAAATGTTTAAAATAATGTTTTTTCTTTGGCATTTGTGTATAGATTGATGAGCAAAAAGATTGATTTAATACATTTTAGAATAAGGCTGTAACGTAACAAAATGTGGAAAACGTCAAGGTATCTGAATACTTTCTGAATGCACTGTACCATGGCCAAGGGCTGTATTCAGGCACTCTGCATTACGTTGAGCCTAAGAACAGCCCTTAGCCGTGGTATATTGGCCATATACACCCCCCCCCCCCCCCCCCTGGCCTTATTGCTTAATTATACATTGACTAATCAGTATTGTTCTGTTTTCTACCAACTCCTATCCTTTCCTTTATACAGGTATGTGATTACCAACCCTCCGTATGAGTTTGAGTTGGTCCCCACAGACCTGATCTTCTGTCTGATGCAGTTTGACCACAACGCGGGCCAGTCTCGGACCAGCCTTTCCCACAGCTCCCACTCCTCCCATTCCTCCAGCAAAAAGAGCTCGTCCGTCCACTCCATCCCCACCACCAACCGCCAGAACCGCAGCAGCAAGGCTCGGGAGGCTGGCCACAAACAGAAGTAGGTGGAGGAGGTGTGTGTGTGTGTGTGTGTGTGTGTGTGTGTGTGTGTGTGTGTGTGTGTGTGTGTGTGTGTGTGTGTGTGTGTGTGTGTGTGTGTGTGTGTGTGTGTGTGTGTGTGTGTAGTGTGTAGTGTGTGTCTGTGTAGTACAGTGTGTGTCTGTGTAGTATGTGTTCCCAAAAGTTTCCTGTGGGTGTTGTGTCTATGTAGAGTTGTGGCCAAAAGGTGTGTGTGTGTCACTGTTTGGGTCAGTTATCTCTGTCTGTATGTTTATTGGGGTTTGGGTTTTGTTTCTGAGATTTTGTGCTCAATGTCAACGTCATGTTTGTGCAATGTTTGCTCCATAACCATCAGCATGTGGTCCTTGCTCTGACATCTCTGCCTGCCTCCATAGCTACTGTACCATGATCTAATCAATGGAACTAAGGGGAAACTTTGATGTGCATTGTTTTCACCGACAAACTGTCTTAAAAATTTCCTTCGACCTCATTGAAACGCAAAATATCACCGAAAGATGACAAGGAACGTAGGTCTTTCTATAACAATCATATGTTGTCTTTGTACCAGGCCGGTGACGGGCGTGGCAGGCATTTTGTCTCGATAAGACACAGTACAGTGCACTCGGGAAAGTATTCACACTCCTTAAACTTTTTCCACATTTTGTTACGTTACAGCCTTATTCTAAAATTAATTTAATTGTTTTTTTCCCCCTCATCAATCTACACACACTACCCCATAATTACAAACCAAAAACTGGTTGTTTAGACATTTTGCTAATAAAAAAAAAACACAAAACTGAAATATTACATTTACATACATATTCAGACCCTTTACTCAGTACTTTGTTGAAGCACCTTTGGCAGTGATTACAGCCTCTAGTCTTCTTGGGTATGATGCTACAAGCTTGCCACACCTGTATTTGGGGAGTTTCTCCCATTCTTCTCAGTAGATCCTCTCAAGCTCTGTTAGGTTGAATGGGGAGTGCTGCTGCACAGCTATTTTCAGGTCTCTCCAGAGATGTTCGATTGGGTTCAAGTCTGGGCTCTGGCTGGGCCACTCAAGGACATTCAGAGACTTGTCCCGAAGCCACCCCCGCGTTGTCTTGGCTGTGTGTTCTGTTGGAAGGTGAACCTTCACTCCAGTCTGGGGTCCTGAGCGCTCTGGAGGAGCTTTTCATCAAGGATCTCTCTCTGTACTTTGCTCCGTTCATCTTTCCCTCGATCCTGACTAGTCTCCCAGTTCGTGCTGCTGAAAAACATCCCAACAGCATGATGCTGTCACCACCATGCTTCACCATAGGGATGGTGCCAGGTTTCCTCCAGACATGATGCTTGGCATTCAGGCAAAGAGTTCAATCTTGGTTTCATCAGACCAGAGAATCTTGTTTTTGATGGTCTGAGTGTCCTTTAGGTGCCCTTTTGGCACACTCCAAGTGGGCTGTCATGTGCCGTTTACTGAGGAGTGGCTTCCGTCTGGCCAGGAAGAGTCTTGGTTGTTCCAAACTTCTTCCTTTTAAGAATGATGGAGGCCACTGTGTTCTTGGACCTTCAATGCTGTAGACATTTTTTGGAATCCTTCCCCAGATTTGTGCCTCGACACAGTCCTGTCTCTGAGCTCTACGAACAATTTCTTAGATCTTGGTTTTTGCTCTGACAGGCACTGTCAACTGTGGGATCTTATATAGACAAGTGTGTTCTTTTCCAAATCATGTCCAATCAATTGAATTTATAACAGGTGGACTCCATTCAAGTTCTAGAAACATCTCACGGATGAGCCATGGAAACAGCTGAGCTGAGCTCAACTTCGAGTCTCATAGCAAAGGGTCTGAATACTTATGTAAATAAGGTATTTCTATTATTAATATTTAATACATTTGCAAAAAATGATACAAACATGTTTTGGCTTTGTCATTATGGGGTATTATGTGTAGATTGAGGATTTGATTTGATCCATTTTAGAGTAAGGCTGTAACATAACAGAATGTGGAAAAGTGAAGAGGTCTGAATATTTTCTGAATGCACTGTACAGTATGTTTTTACTTTGACTCATATTGGCCTGCTTATTTGTTAGTGTACGTACCTACAGCATGCCATGGTTATGGATTGAATGTAACATGATTTACGTAGACTAAACATTTTACCCAACATGACCACTTTTTGACCAGAGAAGCTGATGTTCCAGATGATTGTCCATGAATGATAAACGTCATTAAACCATCTGTGTTGACATCTATCTGGTTATTGTGTATGTTCTGAGACATGGCATGTCCCTAGTCCTTTTTTTAGTTCTGTTTTAAATTTGGATCTGTTTTGCATAATATAATATATCATTTAAGTTATATTAAATGATAAGGAAGTAATAATTGTAAAATTACCCAGAGAATATGATTTTGTTGGTAAGAAAAGACATCATGCTACTAAGTACTCCCTAAACAGTGATAGATCATTTATCAATGTCCATTCTTAAGCTTAAAGACAACAGACCAATTGAAATGTCTTAGTGTCATTTTAAATGTCCCTTAGCATTTGCCTTCAATGCTTCTCAAACATGGTGTCATCGGGAGGCAAAGTGTAGGTGTTCAGTATCTAGAAACATAAACAGGGCTAAGGGAACATCTGACAAGTAGGGTTGGGGTCAATTTAGGACGTAAACTGAAATAGCATTTTACATTTTGTCAATGAGGCCTTGATTACGTTAGAAAATAGCCATAGTTTTCAGTGTTTACATACTGTAGAGAACAGCAAGAGATCTAGTCAGGTCAGTGATTGTGTTTGAGACGTGTTATTTGCATTGTATAGACTGTAATACCTCACTTACTTAGATTACCTACTTCTCTTTCTGAAGTGCAACAAGGATGAATAGAATGAGCCAAGGTATGCAAGTTAACGATTCTGCATGTCCTACTATTACAATAGCAACCTTTACGTGGGGTTCTAATCATAACTTTGTCCCTGTGGCAATTGTTATGACAAGCGGAGGATTTATAGTCTTTCTGTTATTTTCCTGTAAGGATAAGTCATCATGCCTCAGTTTAAGTTTTGCTTTTGGACAAATGGAAAGCAAAATGGCTGCCTCTGCCTCTGCCCTCTCCCTGTCATGCCCAGGACCATCTCTGCATTGGCTCTTTCTGCCTTTCTGTTTTTTCTCCTTCACACCCTAATTCACCTGATTATGCTGTTTCTTTGTTTTCTTCTGACAGAGCCTCTATTCTGTACCATACATACCATACATACCATACATACCATACATACCATACATATTATTTATCAGGTTTTTTTGTTTGTTTTATTTCAACTTGAGGCAAATTGCATTGTCAGAGGTTTGTGTGTTTGCACATATTCTTTCCTGTTTGTGATGTGATCAGATGTTGTTCAAGTGATAGAAATATGTTGTAATCCGGATTCTGTATAACACTATCAACTGGAGCCACAGAGTGTTGCATATCGCACACTATATAATACAAACATGAACTGTAGACATTTGATGACCTAAAGATCATACCTCTCGTAGAGTAGGCTTGAAACCTCCTCAAATTGACATGTTTCGAACTCATAACTCTGTGGTGGTTTCAGGCGATAGACATCTTGCTTCACCTCAGGCATAGTTTCAAAACATCAAACACTTGTGCTGTAACACACTTGCCTGAGCACTAAGTTGACTGAAACACACACACACTTACATTCACACAGACCCACATGCACACACTCCAAAGTGGAAATAACTTTACCTGGAACGAAATGAAGTACCTGACTTGAAACCTATGATCCCTCATGCTATATAAGGCGGCTACTTAAACTGAGACAGGAATATATGACATGACACCGTATGGATTATTCAACACTAACACTTTGTTTCTGCCCCATCCCTCCGCAGAAAGGAAATGGTTTACAGATGAACCAGAAAATGCCTACCCACGGAACATTCAGATCAAGCCCATGAGCATGGCCAACCAAGTCAACCAATACAAATCCACTAGCAGTCTGATACCACCAATCAGAGAAGTTGAAGATGAATGCTGAAAACCAGGCCCGCTTGATGACTCGTGAGAATTCTGGACGCTCTTACGAAAGGAGATAAGAGATGGCGAACAGGGATGATGATGATGATGAATTGGTCCCCACTCATTCTACAGATCAAGGGTTTGACATAAACACCACAACTGGAAGGGGCCTCCTATGTGTATACCTGTAATGTTACTTCCATGCTCTTCATGTTTCATTTATCAATCTTCCATAGAGATGTACATAATGACAATCTAATGAGGATTGTACACCCCCTCCCCCTTAGCACTTTTTGAAATTATTTGAAGAGTTGAAGAGAGAAGATTAAGTACTTCCTGTAATTATTTGCAATCGTTCATCACCTCTTCGTGTGACCAGACTCCATGGCTACTGTATTTTGAGGTTACTACTTGTTGTTGGAGGATGAGGGTCACGGCAGTTCACTCATCGTTCACCACATCTCCCCAAAACGCCATTGGGGCTGACCACTTATACACAGTGTCTGTTTCTGTTCTATTTGCACTAAAACTGATCACGTTATTTTGCAACACGACGACGGGAAACATTGACATCTCCCCAAAACAACACCCATCACAGAAATGTGAACTTTTTGGTTGTCGATTCACTTTGTCATTTGAAGAGGTGTACACATCCATTACATCACTGTCTAGGGTATGCTACTGTATGTCAACATGCTGTTGAGTAATCATCTGAATGAATGCATTCGAGTCCTGTAGAATGAGATCATATTGTAAATCAGTTGTCTTGAGACTCAGAGTACTGTAAGAGATAGTTCTGGGATAAGCTGGTTGACCGTATATAGCTACACTGTACCTACATCTGTTCTGGGGATATCACAATGGCTATGGATCATAATGATGTCTTTGACCGTGTTTCAAGCTCCTATCATCGCATGGTGCCTGAGCCCTTTTATAACAATACAGCGCAGATGATCAACTTAACCTGAACACATGAAAGGGGACGAAGGACAACCTTGTCCTATCCCTTATGTGTAAGCATGAAAGGGGACGAAGGACAACTTGTCCCATCCCTTGTGTAAACATGAAAGGGGACGAAGGACAACTTTGTCCTATCCCTTATGTGTAAACATGAAAGAGGTGAATGGACAACTTTGTCTCGTCCCTTGTGAACACGTTAATTGAGTGAAAGGACAGCCTTGTACACATCTTGCATATGGCATGTGTGTACTGTACGTGGCAGCAATGTGTCCCCTCAACAAAAACATTGGTGGAACATCTGGGTTAGTGTTAGTGTCGTCATCTCTCCATCAGTGTGTATGTGATGGAGGTTCAGCCTCTGAGGGAGCAGCATGTGGGATCAAGGCTTCAAACATGAATGACGAATAGGAACTAGCTCTGTCTGGGGGTTGCCAATCAACTAATGAACTAAGCAAACACTTTTCTATGCTCACCATCATGCCCAGTCACATCACCAATAATACACCATCTATGATTGAGCTGAATAACTGTGAACAAACATTAGCTGTGTGCCCTAAAAATGTAAGGGAAGCATTTAAGCCGAAATCTATTTAATAACAAAAGAATAAGCATATCATTTCAATATTTTTTTGTCTGTTGAGAAATTCGGAGAAACAATGCCACATATTGCGTAAAATGGGCATCAGTGGGTCCTCCTTTGACCAGCTCCACCACTGCCTGGCACAGGGTTGGTAACAGAGGCAGCAAAGAGCTTGGATGTTCTCCCCTGCCAATCCTGATGTCATCATGACACCTCTAAACACTGTTGGTAAACATTAAGGGAAAAGCTCAATCATAGTTTTGCCACTGATGACGATGAAGAACGCTGGAGAATACTGCCTGTGTTCTTCATGTCATTCTGGTCAAGGCACAAGACAGTGCGTGTTAAAAATGGACCGTTTCTATTTTGTTTTTGATCCAGAGCAACCCAGACAGAGCTGCAGCCTTGGGGAGGAGAGGGTATGGTGCCACAGATGAGCCAACTAAATTCTTAACCTAGATACTTTATACATACAAATATGATTATTTTATATTTATCTGAGCATAATCATGTTGTACTTATTTTTACACATGACGTAGTGAGAAACACTTTGTGAAAGCAATCCATTATTATTATTAGGCCTATAATTACATCAGATTATTTTATTTCTAAATGAATCACTGTATTTAACATAATCATACCAACATTATTCATATCAATTCTGAAATGCTTATAATTAGAAATGCATCATTGAGGAAGAGTAGAAGTCCCCTCTCTTATCCCTGATAAAGTATAGGGATTAAGGGCGCTATTCAATCCATATCGCAGAAGTTCAACATTACAGTTTGATTGAAATGTAAAGGCAATGTTTAGCAGAGACTGCATTCACGATAAACGCTGCATATGTCCAGTGGTGGACCAAGTACTTATTGTCATACTTGAGTGAAATTAAAGATATATTAATAGAAAATTACTCAAGTAAAAGTGAGTCACCCAGTGAAATACTACTCTAGTAAAAGTCTAAAAGTATTTGGTTTTAAATATATA
The DNA here is from genome assembly GCF_002021735.2 of Oncorhynchus kisutch. Taxonomy (NCBI): domain Eukaryota; kingdom Metazoa; phylum Chordata; class Actinopteri; order Salmoniformes; family Salmonidae; genus Oncorhynchus; species Oncorhynchus kisutch. The sequence goes on along the minus strand of NC_034177.2, from coordinate 81,081,048 downwards.
TATTTGAAAGTATAAATCATTTCAAATTCCTTATATTAAGCAAACCAGGCAGCATTTTCTTGTTTTTTATTTATTTATGGATAGCCAGTGACACACTCCAACACTCAGGCATAATTTACAAACTAAGTATGTTTGTGTTTAGTGAGTCCGCAAAATCAGAGGCATGACCAGGGATGTTCTCTTGATAAGAGTGTGAATTGTCAAAAATATGAATAGTAAAATACAGAAAAAAAACTACTTAAGTAGTACTTCAAAGTATTTGTCCTTAAGTACTTTACACCACTGCATATGTCGACTCAATCGGAAATTACATTTACATTTCTATCGCACAATCTGTAACACTTCAGTGATACAGATTGACTAGAGTCCTAAGTCAATATTGTAGAAGAGATAACATAAATCTAATGAGAGCCCTAAGTCAATATTGTATAGGAGATAACATAAATCTAATGAGAGCCCTAAGTCAATATTGTATAGGAGATAACATAAATCTAATGAGAGCCCTAAGTCAATATTGTAGAAGAGATAACATAAATCTAATGAGAGCCCTAAGTCAATATTGTATAGGAGATAACATAAATCTAATGAGAGCCCTAAGTCAATATTGTATAGGAGATAACATAAATCTAATGAGAGCCCTAAGTCAATATTGTATAGGAGATAACATAAATCTAATGAGAGCCCTAAGTCAATATTGTATAGGAGATAACATAAATCTAATGAGAGCCCTAAGTCAATATTGTATAGGAGATAACATAAATCTAATGAGAGCCCTAAGTCAATATTGTATAGGAGATAACATAAATCTAATGAGAGCCCTAAGTCAATATTGTATAGGAGATAACATAAATCTAACTCTGAGCTTCTGTATCAACTGTTGAGTGCTCCTCAAAACGTAAATGGGCTTAGTTGAAGGATCTCTGTAGCTGTATTGATAAACTTTATTGTACTGCTCATTTTCATCTGTAAGCAAATACAAATATTGTTGTCTGAGACAAACATAAATGTGACGTAAACAATCACTGGGTGTAAATAATACCCAGACAGTGAGCCAATCGGAAAGGTGCATGAAGCCCCGATCTGGGGCATTTAGGCATTCGTTCTGTTCTGAGAGTAAAACTGGGTGACCTCTACTATCAATGATTGACCTAAATTAGGTCTCTTAGTAAGGAGAGATACATTGAAGTATTGTTTTGTGGGTGTATAATGTCATTCTTCATGAATGTGCGTTTCTAACTATGTGACAGATAGTTAGAACATCATCAGGTTGTTTGCATTGAACAGATAGCCATGATATTATAGACTAAGATAATGTCTTTCTAAAGACCTGTCATTCTTGACAAAAAAAAGACATATATTTGTGTCTCAATATGTTGTGTATATTCAGCCATTATATAGATTTTTCTGAAGCAAAATGTCCCGAGCTTTCTGTCTGTCTATTGGGTGTGGTGCGACTGCTCATAAACATTTTGTCCTGACGTGAACTTCTGAAGCTTTTGTGCTTACATTGTTGTCACACTTTGTAGCAAGTATAATTATTTTCAGAAAGTATGTGAGTAAAAATGTATATATAATTGGGTTGTTAATAATATACTCGCTGGCCTGAAAAACAAGGAATTAATATTTGACACTGACAATGACTTGATTCATAACACATACTATTGACGAAGGACAAACTTATTGTTTTGTCATAAATGGAAAAAAATGTAAACTTGACTTGAGCAGGTTTAACAGGACCTGGTTATATGAACCATCACAGAGGTGCAGACATAAGCTGGTACCAGTTCAGCAAAGCTTATCACAGTACAGGGAGAACATACTTAATTGGTTTTCATGTTAAAATAGTTTCTTTATCAGGGTTTACATTCCGTTTTGTCAGCTCTCGTCATTTATGTCACCATAGTAATATCCATGGATTGTTTGAAACTAATTTGCATTATTTGTTTACAGTTTTATTTTTTATTCAGAGGTACTTAAATAACTATCACTTTACTCAGAAATCAAATGGTACCAATCACAACCCAAACAGATGCATACTTACAGAATAGTCTACCAGTGCATTTCATTATATCTGAATGTTTTTTTATTTTCAATACTTGTACCCACAATTTGTGTGACTGTTTTGACTCAAACTGGAAAATACACTGGATTGAAACCTGTTCTTACATTAAGCTTGATCTATTTTTGGCACAAATACTCCACAAATCTATGGTACTGCTGTATACCATATAATATGTTCGTACACGTCTTTGCAATGTACGCCTCTAAAGTTAGTGTTTTGAAGTGCCATGGGAAGTGTTGTTGAACAAGCATCATTCAGTCATTCACTGGCTCACTAACTCAGAATGAGTAGGGATTGAGTTAGTTCTTCTCAGAAAGGGAAGTAAATGTGTATGTGATTTATACTGGCGTGGAGAACATCCAAGCCATCAATGCCCCCATGCCAGTATAGTGCCAGGCAGTGCTGTAGGTCAAGAGGAGGGCCCATTTCAAGACCCACTATAGCGAAAAGTGGCATTGAAAAGGAAGGAACATGGGGCTCATCAAAGTATCATACATCTGTGTTGGTCGTACTGTCTGTAGCTGAAGGTACCTATCTTGTTGTTAGGAGACTGCAGGGAGAGATGTTAAAACATGTTTGTTGTGTGGTAGAAGGTCTGAATGACTGAAGGATGCACAGAGAGCACAGGCCATGCTGTTTCATGTGGCTCTGGAGTGTTTTAGTCCACTTAAGATAGTCAGGACTATGAAACGTCACACATCACTGTTACAGTATGTTACATATTTTTGTTTATCTATTTTGTTACTGTAAAGGATGGATAAAATAACTTATTTGCTGGAAAATGTACTAGATGTAATAAAATGTATAAAACTATGGGGGGATTTAAGTCTTAACAACACGTTGAAATTGCAGGTGGCAATCTTTGTTGATTTTTTTAGGAAAAAAATAAACTTGCAGTATTTTGTGGGGTGGGCTGCCTATCAGTTCGGGTGGAATTCAGGACATTGCTCTCACACGTCTCATATCTGATTCTTTGGCACATGGTCTACTTAGTTTGGATGGATATATGGAGGATTTGATGGTGCTGGGTAGATCTACCTGACTCTGTCAAATATAATCCGCGGATAAATATACTGTCTTGTACAAAAAGTCTGTACATAAATTGTACATGGTTTCTTTTTGTATTTTCTCAAATTAAAATGGATGTATTTGTGTTCTAAAACTGGAACGTCTCCTCTCATTTCCTTCCAGCATTAGAAAATGTGTATATTCTTTACAGTGATGCACGTGAGCGTTTGACGAAAATACACCATAGTGACAATATACTACGGTATAGCACAATCACAAGGTGTTAATATTTAATAAGGAATTATTTGCAATTTAGCAAATATACAGTACATACAATAGTTAACATTAAAACAAACAACACAAAACATCTTGTTGATTAAAAGTTCTGTCCATCTCAGTCTCCTCCATGATGGTGTCCTATAGGAGCAAACTATCCTACACATATAATTAGAAAATATATTTGATTTATTATGTCTCTGTGATCTTACAGTTTCCTCCTGGACACTGAATCATAAACATCAGAAAATATATTATATACAGTGATGTGTTTCCTCCTGGTTGCTGAATCAGACACATCTACACATTAGAAAATATATTATATTTATTATGTCAGTGATCCTACGGTTTCCTCCTGGATAATGAATCAGACATATTGACATATTCACAATAGAAAATATATATTTATTATATCTCTGTGATCCTATACAGGTACAATAAGAGGAAATGGTGGTGGATGACATCTATTACATGGATCCTGTCTTTGACCTTTGACCTTGGCTCTCTGGCGGGAGAGTGGAGAGGTTGAACTCAAAACGAATGTTTTACATTTTCCTGTAAGCCACTCATCCCCTGATTCCTGCATGCGGTAGCATCACACAGGCATTAGTCTTGATTTACGTTCTGTGACGAGCTATTACCTGTTCCATCACTAACGCCTGTCAGTCAGGCGGGATCCATGGTGATGGTCAGGAATGGGCCTGAGAACACATCAGTCTCTTAGCTCCTATATCAACATAGGGATGGAAAATAAAATATCAGTTGAGGAGATTGAATCTCTTTGACGGTAAAAGGTGTTAGGATCTCTGATTTATATTACGCTTCATTACTGCTACATTACTTCAATCACAATGTAGAGAAATATTGTGATTTAGAGATGCTAAAGAAGTGCGTGTGAGTAGGGCTGGTGCTCCTTCTCCCCCTTGACGTCTCTCAGTAGATGTGTGCAATTTCACACTCCAACATCAAGCAGCAGAATATATGACCCTCCTTGGCATTTGTCCTCATTTCTCTCTAAAATGTGCAAACACTATTACCCTTGGGTTATCTAAAGTGGTGTGGCGATGATTCAATGGCTTCCTGCCGCCTCTGCACTCCCTCAGCCTCACCAGCACAACACAACAAGCTGCAGAAAGAAAAACAAGAGACAGAAAGCGAGATCTAGAACGAGAGAGAGGGGAGAGGGAAAGAAAGAGGAAGATAAATGCATAGAGAAAGAGAGTGAGGGTGAGAATGAGAGACTGACAAGGAAAGAGAGGAAGAAGGAGAGAGATGGGTTGGAGATGATGTTAGTAGCTGTGTTGATTTGTAGCCTGATAAGGGTGGCACCCAGGCGGCTGGAATTGATGGCTTGTTAGTGAGGACGGGCCCCTCTGTGAGATGTTTTCAAAATGATTGATTTACAATAAAGTGGCTCCTGGGGTGTGCACACAGGCAGAACTGATGCAGATCGATCAAGCTGAAATTGATTGATCAGCCATTTAGCTTGCCAGTGTGTACCGAATGAACCCCCCTTCCCCTTCCCCTCCAGCACCTCTTAATAAAACAGAAAGGGAGAAACACTAGATACCCCTGGACCTGTCTGCTAGCAACACAACATGAACCAGACAATATCTGAATAAGCACCATACACTAAGAGGAGCTGGTGTGTAACGTTTATGACCATGTACTTTTTACAACACAAAACATACACATGCAAACATCCACAACATCACCCCCATCTCCAGCGCTGCATCGCTCTCCTCCACATGGCCTCAAACTGCACTGTTTTTTTCTCTCTGTCGTCCGCATACTTTCAATATTTCGATAATAAAGCATTTGACCTTCCATTGTCTTAATGATGGAGGATTGGTTGATTTCCAGTTTTTAAGTACAGGCTTTTTCAATATGATTGACGTGAAAAGTACCGTCCAACCCATAGGTTATCTCACTGTGTACTGTATTCTGTTATCAACGTGTCCCTCTGTGACATAGAGATTCAGTGCTGGTAAAGACACTGTCTAACTGTACCTTCGCCTCGAAAGGAAAATATAAATAATGCTGACTGTCGTTGTCTTGCATTGGAGTCTTTCTTTGTGAGGTAAATAACAAGTCCTGATGTAAGTCTGTTTATACTGCGAAAAAAACACAGCAATTGATGTTGGGCAAAGTAAAGGGCATCTTCACATATGTGATGGTTGACTTTTATGTGAATTCTTGGTAACCTTTTATTCTGATAGGGGCCGATTTAGACTTAGGAAATGTACGCCTACTCATTCCAGGGTTTTTCTTTATATGTACTATTTTCTACATCGTAGAATAATAATGACTTGGTCAGTAAAGAAAAGCTTTGCCAGCACAGACTGGAATATGTTCCGGGTTTCCTCCGATCGCATTGAGGAGTACACCACATCAGTCACTGGCTTCATCAATAAGTGCATCGATGATGTCGTCCCCACAGTGACCGTACATACATACCCCAACCAGAAGCCATGGATTACAGGTAACATCCACACTGAGCTAAAAGCTAAAGCTGCCGCTTTCAAGGAGCGGGACTCTAACCCGGAAGTTTATAAGAAATCCCGCTATGCCCTCTGACAAGCTATCTAACAGGAAAAGCGTCAATACAGGACTAAGATTGAATCGTATTACACCGGCTCCGACATTCATCGGATGTGGCAGGGCTTGTAAACTATTACAGACTACAAAGGGAAGCACAGCCAAGAGCTACCCAGTGACACGAGGCTACTAGATGAATTACTTCTATGCTCGCTTCGAGGCAATTAACACTGAAACATGCATGAGAGCATCAGCTGTTCTGGACGACTGTGTGATCACACTCTCCGTTGCCGATGTGAGTATGACCTTTAAACAGGTCAACATTCACAAGGCTGCAGGGCCAGATGGATTACCAGGACGTGTACATGCGCTGACCAACTGGCAAGTGTCTTCACTGATATTTTCAACCTCTCCCTGTCTGAGTGTAATACCAACATGTTTCAAGCAGACCTCCATAATCCCTGTGCCCAAGAACACTTAGGTAACCTGCCTAAATAATTACTGACCCATAGCACTCACGTCTGTGGCCATGAAGTGCTTTGAAAGGTTGGTCATGACTCACATCAACACCATTTAAAAAAAAAACATTTTATTTCACCTTTATTTAACCAGGTAGGCTAGTTGAGAACAAGTTCTCATTTACGACTGCGACCTGGCCAAGATAAAACAAAGCAGTGCAACACAAACAACAACAAAGAGTTACACATGGAATAAACAAACATACAGTCAATAATACAATATAAAAAGTCTATATACTGTGTGTGCAAATTAGGTAGGATAACGGAGGTAAGGCAATAAATAGGCCATAGTGGCGAAATAATTACAATATAGCAATTAAACACTGGAATGGTAGATGTGCAGAAGATGAGTGTACAAGTAGAGATACTGTGGTGCAAAGGAGCTAAATAAATCAAATAGATAACAGTATGGGGATGAGGTAGTTGGAGGAACTAATTACAGATGAACTATGTACAGGTGGAGTGATCTATGAGCTGCTCTGACAGCTGGTGCTTAAAGCTAGTGAGGGAGTTATGAGTCTCCAGCTTCAGTGATTTTTGCAGTTCGTTCCAGTCATTGGCAGCAGAGAACTGGAAGGAAAGGCGGCCGAAGGAGGAATTGGCTTTGGGGGTGACCAGTGAAATATACCTGCTGGAGCGCGTGCTACGGGTGGGTGCTGCTATGGTGACCAGTGAGCTGAGATAAGGTGTGGCTTTACCTAGTAAAGACTTATAGATGACCTATAGCCAGTGGGTTTGGCGACGAAGCGAGGGCCAGCCAACAAGAGCATACAGGTTGCAATGGTGGGTAGTATATGGGGCTTTGGTGACAAAACGGATGGCACTGTGATAGACTGCATCCAGAGTGTTGGAGGCTATTTTGTAAATGACATTCGCAAAGTCAAGGATTTGTAGGATAGTCAGTTTTACGAGGGTATGTTTGGCAGCGTGAGCGAAGGATGCTTTGTTCTGAAATAGCCATCCAGGTCCAGGTCCTGCCATCCAGAACCTCTATACCAGGTGGTGTCAGAGGAAGAATTTAAACAATGTCAAAAACTCCAGCCACCCTAGTCATAGACTGTTCTCTCTGCTACCGCACAGCAAGCGGTACCTGAGCACAAGTCTAGGTCCAAGAGTTGAATTAATAATTTGCAAATAAATTCATTAGAAATCCTACCATGTGATTTTCTGGATTTTTTTTCTCATTTTGTCTGTCATAGTTAAAGTGTACCTATGATGAAAATTTCTCCCTCTTTCTAAGTGGTGGCTGACTAAAAACTTTTTTGCCCCACTGTATGTCCAAACTTTTGACTGGTACTATACAGTAATAGTCAAAAGTTTAGACACACCAACTCATCCAAGGATTTTTCTTTATTTCTACATTGTAGAACTCATTCCAGGGTTTTTATTTATTTTGACACCATTTTTTACACCATCCTTTTGTACAGTTTATGTGGACACCACTTCAAATGAGTGGATTGTGCTATTTCAGCCACACCCATTGCTGACAGGTGTATAAAATTGAGCACATAGCCATGCAATCTTCATAGACAAACATTGGCAGTAGAATGGCTGAAGAGTTCAGTGACTTTTAACGTGGCACCGTCATAAGATGCCACCTTTCCAACAAGTCAGTTAGTCAAATTTCTGCCAGTATAGAGCTGCCCCAGTCAACTGTAAGTGCTGTTATTGTGAAGTGGAAAACGTCTAGGAGCGTCAACGACTCAGCTGCGAAGGGGTAGGCCACACAAGCTCACAGAATGTGACCGCCGAGTGTTGTAGCGCGTAAAAATCAACTGTCCTCCTTTGCAACACTCACTACTGAGTTTCCATGGCCGAGCAGCCACACACAAGCCTAAGCGCAATGCCAAGCGTCGGCTGGAGGGGTTTAAAGCTCACTGCTATTGGACTCTGGAGCAGTGGAAAGGTGGTCTCTGGAGTGATGAATAACGCTTCACCATCTAGCAGTCTGATGTACGAATCTGAGTTTGGTGGAAGCCAGGAGAACGCTACCTGCCTGAATGCATATTACCAACTATAAGGTTTGGTGGAGGAGGCATAATGGTCTGGGGCTGTTTTTCATGGTTTGGGCTAGGCCCCTTAGTTCCAGTGAAGGGACATCTTAACACTACATCATACAATGACATTCTAGACGATTCTGTGTTTCCAACTTTGTGGCAACAGTTTGAAGTTAGTCATTGCAAACCTGATCTGATCTATTTGGATTCTCGTGGTCAGTCATGACAAATCATTTCTGTATGAACCTCGCATTGTGCACTGGGGCATTGTCATGCTGAAACAGAAAAAGGCCTTCCCCAGTCAGACCTTCAATCAGGAAAGAACTAGTGGTGAATAACAACTCACGTCCTGTTGTAAATCAAGGGAAAAGATCCAGGCCTGCGCTCTCCAAATTCACCAAAGTAATGTGCTTTGTCACAACAGACCCTTTTCCTGCTGAAACTCTTAACACGTTCTTAACACGTTCAAAAGCGAATTTAAGTAGGACCAGAAAAGCATGAAGATGCAGCTGCTCGTTTAAAATGGTTTGAACTTTGAATCTCAACACGAGGTGCAGACGATTAACTCACCTCCCGGACAATCACTGGTATGGCTGAGTCGCTGTCCTAAGTAAAGTATCTTTGAAAGCAAATATAAGTCGGACCATCCTGTTACTCTGCTCAAACATCGCATTACGCTAGTCTCATCACCCCACTGGGGAACCAAGTGGGGCTAGCCTATCTTCAAAGAAGTGTCATCAAGAGCAAATGGAAGGAAATCAACTCTGTAGTTCTGTTCAGGACTACACAACAAGTAACCGGATGCCGGACAACTATGAAGGACAACCGTAGAAAAGTTGTTGGAACCATTTCAGACAATTCAAGCCTTACAAGTGTGCCGCAAAAAGGCCCAACACCCTTTCCAAGGCTGCCCCGTTCACCGAGAGATCCCCGGCGAACACAGGCATTTCACATAAATACATTCATGATTTCTTTCTCAAAGCGGGCAGCTTCAAAGCGGGTTGCGGTTCATGTGCGAATTATATGGTTACTGTAGGTGAGAGTAGTTTCTGAATGTGGCAATGTTAAGTGTCTCTGTCTCTCTCTCCCTCTCCATCTCTTCTTTAGCATGCATCCATGTTGTTGTCATTCTGTGAGGGACCTGTTTTCAGCGTATTAAATCTCCAGTTAACCGATACAGGGTGTGTATGTTTATCCTGTGTTCCCATTTAATTAGCTAGTAAATATATCATTAAACCAATTAGTGTATTACTGAATCATAAGTAAGGCTTAGGTTTTTGCAGATGCAAGGAGGTTACAACTGTTCAGAATGATGATATGACACGATGTTGTGATTAATAAGTTGACTGTTTATAGATGTGATGGGTAAAGACCTTTTAGAGTTTAATTGGGGAGATGGTAACTCTTTAAAGAACAGCTCTCGTCGTGCCTCAGATCCTAATGAGTTAATTGTTTCACGATTCATTTAATCTGGTAACAATTAAACATAGTTAGTTAATTATATAAATAACTGTCTTCAGATTAATGTTAAAGTCAAGTCACGACTGGTTTGTCGAGATCTGTGTGGAAGAACTTGACTGGCCTGTTCAGAGCCCTGACCTCAACCCCATCAAACATATTTGGGATGAATTGGAACGCTGACTGCGACCTCAGTGCCCTACCTCGCTAATAATCTTGTAGCTGAATGGAAGCCCCCGAAGCAATGTTCCAACATCTATTCTTCCCAGAAGAGTGGAGGCTGTTATAGCAGGAAAGGAAAGACCAAGTCCATATTAATGCCCATGATTTTGGAATGAGAGTCAGTACAATTTAAATTATGCACAATGGCACAGCATTTCATAAACGTTTCTGTGGGAAAGTTGATATATTGATATATTTCAGTTTGCTGCCATATGACTGGTTTCACATTTGTCTCCAGCAATTGTAAGATAAAATAGATCTGAAACAAGTTTCATTTAGAAAAATAACTATTCCCATATACCTAGCTCTTATCAAGTTGTAAATTAGAGTGCATGAATAGTGTTATTTATATATATTTTAAATTAAGCAGATGCCTTTTCCACTTGGAACCGGAAGGTTCACTAGAGCTTATTCAAATCAAATCAAACTATTTGTCACATGCGCCGAATACAACAAGTGTAGACCTTACCGTGAAATGCTTACTTACAAGCCCTTAACCAACAGTGCAGTTCAAGAAAGAGTTAAGAAAATATTGACCAAATAAACTAAAGTAAAAAATAATAAAAAGTAACACAATAAAATAACAATAATGAGGCTATATACAGGTTAGTCTAGGTAATTTGTACATGTAGGTAGGGGTGAAGTGACTATGCATAGATAATAAACAGCGAGTAGCAGCAGTGTAAAAAACAAATGGAGGGGGGCGGGTTTCAATGTAAATAGCCCGGTGGCCATTTGATTAATTGTTCAGCACTCTTATGGCTTGGGGGTAGAAGCTGTTAAGGAGCCTTTTGGTCCTAGACTTGGCTCCCTGGTATCGCTTGCAGTGTGTTAGCAGAGAGGAATGTCTATGACTTGGGTGACTGGAGTCTTTGACAATTTTTTGGTCTTTCCTCTGACACAGCTTAGTATATACAGTGGGGCAAAAAAGTATTTAGTCAGCCACCAATTGTGCAAGTTCTCCCACTTAAAAAGATGAGAGAGTCCTGTAATTTTCATCATAGGTACACTTCAACTATGACAGACAAAATGAGACCAAAAAAATCCAGAAAATCACATTGTAGGATTTTTTATGAATTTATTTGCAAAATATGGTGGAAAATAAGTATTTGGTCACCTACAAACAAGCAAGATTTCTGGCTCTCACAGACCTGTAACTTCATCTTTAAGAGGCTCCTCTGTCCTCCACTCGTTACCTGTATTAATGACCTGAGGGGCCCCAGTGTTGAGGATCAGCGTGGCAGATGTGTTGCTGCCTCCCCTTACCACCTGGGGGTGGCCTGTCAGGAAGTCCAGGATGCAGTTGCAGAGGTAGGTGTTTAGTCCCAGGGTCCTTAGCTTAGTGATAAGCTTTATGGGCACTATGGTGTTGAACGCTGAGCTGTAGTCAATGACCAGCATTCTCACATAGGTGTTCCTTTTGTCTTGGTGGGAAAGGGCAGTGTGGAGTGAGATTGAGATGTCGTCATCTGTGGATCTTTTGGGCAGTACGCGAATTGGAGTGGGTCTAGAGCATCCGGGATGATGCTGTTGATGTGAGCCATGACCAGCCTTTCAAAGCACTTCATGGCTACCGACGTGAGTACTACAGGGCAGTAATAATTTAGGCAGATTACATTCGCTTCCTTGGTCACATGGACTACGGTGGTCTGCTTGAAACTTAGGTATTACAGACTCGGTCAGGGAGAAGTTTAAAATGTCAGTAAAACACCAGTTCGTCCGCGCATGCTTTGAGTACACGTCCTGGTAATCCATCTGGCACCGCAGCTTTGTGAATGTTGACCTGTTTAAAGGTCTTGCTCACATTGGCTACCGAGAGTTTTATCACACAGTCGTCTGGAACAGCTGTTGCTCTCATGCATGCTTCATTGTTGCTTGCCGCGAAGCGAGCATGAAAGGCATTTAGATCATCTGATAGGCTTGCGTCACTGGGCAGCTCGCTGCTGGGTTTCCCTTTGTAGTCCGTAATAGTTTTCAAGCCCTGCCACATCCGACAAGTGTCAGAGCCAGTGTAGTAGGATTCAATCTTAATCCTGTATTGACGCTTTGCCTGTTATATGGTTCGTCTGAGGGCATAGCGGGATTTCTTATAAGTGCCCGGATTGTCCCACTCCTTAAAAGCGGCAGCTCTAGCCTTTAGCCCAATGCGGATTTAGCCTGTAATCCATGGCTTCTGATTGGGATATGTTCGTACGGTCACTGTGGGGACCACGTCGTCGATACACTCATTGATGAAGCCGATGACTGAGGTAGTATACTCCTCAATGGCATTTGATGAATCCCAGAACATATTCCAGTCTGTAATAGCAAAACAGTCCTGTAGAGTAGCATCCACGTCATCTGACCACTTCCGTATTGAGCAAGTTGCTGGAACTTCCTGCTTTAGTTTTTGCTGGAAAGCAGGAACCAGGAGGATTGCATTATGGTCAGATTTGCCAAATGGAGGGCGGGGGAGAGCTTAGTATACATCTCTATGTGTGGAGTAAAGGTGGTCTAGAGTTGTTTTTACCTCTGGTTGCACATGTGACGTGTTGGTAGAAATTAGGTAAAAACGGATTTAAGTTTCCCTGCATTAAAGTCCCCGGCCACTAGGAGTGCCGCCTCTGGATGAGCATTTTCTTGTTTGCTTATGGCCTTATACAGCTGGTTTATTGCGGTCTTAGTGAAAACTCTCTTGGTAGATAGTGTGGTCTACAGCTTGTCATAAGGTACTCTACCTTTTCAGTCATAAGACATGGTAGCAGCAACATTACTGTATGTTCAAAATAAGTTTAAAAAATAAGTTACAAACAATGTGAAAAAACAAAAAAATATCACAGTTGGTTAGGAACACGTAAAATGGCAGCCTTACCCTCCAGCCACATTCTGTTCCGCATTCATGGTTTCCTCGCGAGTAAAGGTGATGATGGAATTATGAGGGAATTAAGTCAAGGTCAGAATACGGTGTATCTGTAGACACATCTGCTCCACACCTTAATTTATTCCACTCCACCCCAAACAAATAGCTGGTGAATAGCAGGTTATTCTCATGCTTAACTTCAAGGTCAGAATACACGTAGAGAGAAAGGTGCATAAAAGGGAATTCCATTCCATTTACGCTTAACTATGGTTGGAATTCCCCCCCATAATGCCCTATAGATGCATTTATAGTATTTTGAGAATATGGCAACAAACATAATGTATATTTGGTCACTCAGTCCTCTAGTTAACATATGATGGGAGAGGGGATTCATAGGCTCACCGTGGCACTATCATTTTGTTGATGGATGGCATGGTCTATCCAGGAGACACCAGGGGGCGTCTGGGATTGGTCTGACTGGACTCGACAGCACCATGAACCTCGCGCTCCTGGCAAATCAACCTCACAGGAACGACGAGTGTCTTCTGGAGGATGCCTGAGGCCTGTAGATAGGAACCAGGAGATGAAGCTAGCTAGCTAGCGCTGGATGTCTGTAGGCCCTAATACAAGCAAAGCAAGGTTCTGTTGATCTAAACACAACACATCTGCTGCCAGATCACGCTTCGCCCAAGAAAGCTGTCACGTGGAGCCTGTAAGTTGGGCTTTGAACTCACATCAAGCATGAGAGCGATATCAAAAGGAGTATGCCCTCAAAACAGCCGTCTTCTGAGACTTAAAAAGCAATGCGTAGGTAGGCCCTAGTTTTTTTTTTTATAATGTTTTTCTTGGCTGCTGTCGTGAATAAACAGCTTTTGAGAAGTCATTATGGGCCATTTGGTAAATCAATACAGTGTAAAATCTAAAATCATTTTCCAGATGAACTGCTAGCAAGCTAGGAGTATTGAGCTGGGTTCAGTTTATCCATGTTGTCATGGCTGTAATGATTGGGATGGCTGTAATGATAGGATTTCCATGACAGTGATGTGAGGCATGTTGTGACAAATTACTGCCATTCTCTTTGACCTCGCTGGATATCAAGCTGGGGTGTTGTACACATGAGACACACACACCTCTGGTAACATAGTGTCTGCCCCAGAGAAACAGAGCCAGAGTGAGTGAGAGAGAAAGAGTAAATCAGAGGAAAAGGTAAATAAATAGAGGAAGACAGAGAAACAGACATACAAAGAAGATCTAGCTCAGCCGTGTGTGTTAGCGGTTTCCATGACGATGTGGTGTACCCTCTGCATCATCAGCGCAATGGCAGATAATTATACAGTGATTCTTTACCAAAATAACAAGGTCATTACAGAGCCTTGTCAAATCAATGCTGAGAGTGTCCGTACTGATTAAGCCATCCCCTCTTAACTCTGACACTGCGTCAATAGCATCCAGCCAGGCAGGCAGAGAGAGGGGAGGGGTTGGGGGTTGAGAGAGAGAAGAGAGAGAGAGGGAGAGAGAGGGAGAGAGGGAGAGAAAGAGAGAGAGAGGGAGAGAGAGGGAGTGTGTGTGTGCCCCCCCCCCCCCCCCCCCCCCCCCGCCCCCCCACCAGCTCAGATGATTGGAGTGCAATAGCCATCAGTCAGGGAGGTTGGTTGGACTAATGATTCCCCGTGCTGTCTATTACAAATACATAACAACTCAATCCTGCTCACGGAAACACAGAGGCGTGAGGGAGAGAGAAAGAAAAGAAAAAGGGACCTTGTTGCAGCTTCATTGGAGACTGTATTAAATTGGCGAGAGCAGCTAATCTTTACCTGGGTTGATTCAAATGATTAAAGGAGAACAATAAAGGAACAGGGGAAGGGGAGTTTTCTCTTTCTTCCAATGCCATTTATAATTTTAGTTATTTTCCTCCTGTTCCCCGAAGAAAGTTAATGGATCTCTCATTACTTCATAATGCTGTTACTCTGGCTAACTTTTCTATTTATCCCTCTTGTTTCTGCCAGTCAGTGTTGGGGAAAATCCCTCTGGCTAGTGTTAGGGTTGTGTTAATGATTTGATATAACTCAAATACATGTATCTAACTCAAAAGCATATGTTTACACAACTTAATCATTAATCATTAAATTGATACAACTCGAAATAATGCTTAAAATAATACATTTACTAACTCGAAAAGTTTACCTAATTTAATTTCATCAATATGTTTACCGTACTTAAAATAAGAACCTTATCCAAATCAAAATAGCACATCCTGGCTCAACCCTAAGCCTAGTGTCAACCCTCACCCCTTACCTCAGCCTGAACCCTAAACTTGACTTATTGACTATATAGCATAATTCACCATACCTAACCTTTACAACTCTTTCACTTCCTGAATACAACTTTCTCTTAATCATGTAATGGTGCATTAGTGGGAACTGAATTGTCTCAAATTTACCCTCTGCACTCTCTCTGCCTGCATGATCTGTGTTCACTGCCTAATCAATATGTTTCAAAAGATGGTCGAGGTTAGGCTTATCAGCCCGCCTGTGAAACAGAATATGTAATACCCAAATGTTATGGTTCACGGTTAAACAACCAATAAAGATTTAGCTTAATGACATTCGCACCAGCTGCTGTAAATGCAGATCAATCATTTGTGCTATTAATATTAACAATAATAATATTTAATTTGTAGAGCACATTTCCCACGCTCAATGTGCATAAGGTAGAAAACAAAATGAGAATGAATAGCGGTATTTAGTGCAGGGACGTACAGTATGTGTGGTTTTCCAAATTTGTGTTTCTAAATCCCCCAAATTGTGTTTTAAAACCCCCAAAATGATTTTAAGATGCCAATAAGTTTGTTTATAAATCCCAAAACTAATTTTGAAACCCCAAAAACTGAGTTTAGAAAATAGAATTAAGGGACCTTGAAAGTGTTAAAGTGCCTGTGATTCTTTCAAAGAATGCAAATCATTTCCAGCTCACACAAACCTCATTATGGTCAACCAATCAGTATTTCTAAACTGTATTAGCACCTGTGTCTTGATTTAATAATAAACTCACAGACCAGTTTATTAGGTACATCCATCTAGTACCTGGTCACATCCCCTTTTGCCTCCAGAACAGCTTGAGTCCTTCATGGGCATTCTTCAAGGTGTCGTTCCACAGGGATGTTGGTCCATGCTGACGCGATAGCATCGCACAGTTGCTGCAGATTGGACAGTTGTACGTTCATGCTGTGATCGGCCCGTTCTGTCTCATCCCAAAGATGCTCTATAGGGTTGAGGGCTGGGGACTGACCAGGCCACTCAAGTCAACTGAACTAGCTGTCATGTTCCAGGCGTGGAACCCGGTGTGGTCGTCTGCTGCAATAGCCCGTCCGTGACAATAATCGTTGAGTTATGTGTTCCGAGATGCCGTTCTGCACACCACTGTCGAACTGCACCATTATTTGTTGGCTTGTGGCCCACCCGTTAGCTTGAACAATTATTGCCATTCTCCTTTGACCTCTCATCAACAAGTTGTTTTCACCCACAGGACTGCCGGTGACTGGATGTTTTTTGTGTCTCACCATTCCCTGTAAACCCTAAACCCTGTTGTGAGTGAAAGGTCCTGGATGGTGGCCATTTCTGAGATACTGGATCCGGCGCGCCTCGCACCGACGATCATACCGTGCTCAAAGCCACTTGTTTTGCCCATTCTAATGTTCAACCGAACAGTATCTGAATGCCTCGATGCCTGTCTGCCTTTGAATAGCAAGCCACGGACACATGAATCACTGTCTGAATGGAGCAATCCTTTTTTTGTGAATGGGGTGGTGTACCTAATATACTGGCCATTGATTGTATTTTTTCTCTTATGTAGCAAGCTTGATTGAAACAGAACATGCAATTTGTGGACAAAATGTGTGAGACGTAAATGTGTCTCTGACTCTCTGCCTAACTGCACAAAGTCATTCATTATATCGAGCTGTGAAAATGCAATTTCCCTCCCATATAATACAGCCTGGAGCAGATCTGTAATGTCTTCTCACAATGCTCTGGCTTCACATTCATTTAGGATATTTACAAAAAGCTAAATTGCCACCTGAAAAACATTCAGGTCGAAGATAAATAAAAAGGCAATATGGTACATCCAATCATTATCCACAGAGGTAGGACAAAACATACATTAAGAAGCCATAGGAAGCCTTAAATAGCAGTTTACCTTCAGAGTATTCATGATTCAAGGATTTCATATGTGTTGAACAATTCCCCAAGGGATCATTCCCAGCTCTTCCAGAGATCTCCATGTCTTTTAACATGGCTTGCATGAGAAAGACGGCCAGCACTAGCAAATAAAGTATTACTTCAATGTATTATCAGTAGTCACAATGGACATGTTTCAGCAACAACCCAAACCAACCTAGTACAACACAACACAACCTAAACCAACCTAGTACAACACAACCCAAACCAATCTAGTACAACACAACATAAACCAACCTAGTACAACACAACACAACCCAAACCAACCGAGTACAACACAAACCAAACCAACCTAGTACAACACAACACAACCCAAACCAACCTAGTACAACACAACACAACCTAAACCAACCTAGTACAACACAACCCAAACCAACCTAGTACAACACAACCTAAACCAACCTAGTACAACACAACACAACACAACCTAAACCAACCTAGTACAACACAACCCAAACCAACCTAGTACAACACAACCCAAACCAACCTAGTACAACACAACCCAAACCAACCTAGTACAACACAACCTAAACCAACCTAGTACAACACAACCCAACCTAAACCAACCTAGTACAACACAACCCAAACCAACCTAGTACAACACAACCCAAACCAACCTAGTACAACACAACCCAAACCAACCTAGAACAACACAACCCAAACCAATCTAGTACAACACAACCCAAAGCAACAAAACTCCACACCACTCCAGTCAGACAGACAGACAGACGGACAATCAGACAAACACCAGTCAGACAGACAACACATCAGGCCATAGTACCATAGTGTCAATGCTGTGTGTATTCATATGTAGAATGTTTACAGTCCACAGACATTTAAAAACGTGAAATATGCTCTTTACTGTCAATGTGCATACAGTAGACCTCGCACAATGACTGATATGATCATTCGGGAGCACAAATCCATAGCTATCTGTAGGCACCGGTTTCAACACAGCACAGTATTCAAAGTGCTTTACATTCTACAGGTTGCCTCGTTATTTCCAGTGTAATATTTTTATTTATTTGTTCAACTGCAGTCTGGGTTTCTTCTTATACATTAAGCTTTCATACAGAATTGCCCTACTAGCAAAACCCCCATAGACCCTCTCTTCAGAGAGCATTTCTTGTTCTAGCTCATGTTCATTCATCAGGTACAAGTCTACCCTCAGGACCTGTTTGAGAATGTGAGTAAATGCCAATATTTCCTGCATTTTCCTGTGAAATGTTTGATTGTTCAAGTCAAGCATGTGAAATCAATGCCTCTGGCTTGTTGTTCTCAACGTGGAGAAGAACCAAGGCCATAGGGGAATAACATTCAGATGAGGGGAGAACATTCAGATGAGGAGAAGAATGTTCAGATGAGGGGGAGAACGTTCAGATGAGGAGAAGAACGTTCAGATAAGGAGAAGAACGTTCAGATGAGGGTGAGAACGTTCAGATGAGGAGAATAACGTTCAGATTAGGGTGAGGACATTCAGATGAGGGGGAGAACGTTCAGATGAGGGTGAGAACGTTCAGATGAGGAGAATAACGTTCAGATGAGGGTGAGGACATTCAGATGAGGGGGAGAACGTTCAGATGAGGGTGAGAACGTTCAGATGAGGTGGAGAACGTTCAGATGAGGCGGAGAACGTTCAGATGAGGAGAAGAATGTTCAGATGAGGCGGAGAACGTTCAGATGAACGTTCACATTTCTTCTCCATGCCAAATTTAACATTACACATTTCTTCTCTGTGCCAGAAGAAACATGTATTATTTTAATGACACGGATGAAGCATAAATGTTGAAGATTTCAGTTTTTGTTAATTTAGAGTAATACCTCACTATGTTGTGCTGTTGTTTGTTGTTTATTTCATTCTGTTGATGTTGTCATCATGCTGTTGATATTGTCATCATGTTGTCATTGATGTTATCATCATGCTGTTGATGTTGTCTTCATGCTGTTGATGTTGTCATCATGCTGTTGATGTTGTCATCATGCTGTTGTCATCATGCTGTTGATGTTGTCATCATGTTATTGATGTTGTCTTCATGCTGTTGATGTTGTCATCATGCTGTTGATGTTGACATCATGCTGTTGTCATCATGCTGTTGTTGTTTATTTCATGCTGTTGATGTTGTCATCATGCTGTTGTTGTTGTCATCATGCTGTTGATGTTGTCATTGATGTTGTCATCATGTTGTTGATGTTGTCATCATGTTGTCATTGATGTTGTCATCATGCTGTTGATGTTGTCATCATGTTATCATTGATGTTGTCCTCATGCTGTTGATGTTGTCATCATGCTGTTGTTGTTTATTTCATTCTGTTGATGTTGTCATCATGCTGTTGTTGTTGTCATCATGCTGTTGATGTTGTCATCATGCTGTTGTTGTTGTGATCATGCTGATGATGTTGTAATCATGCTGTTGATGTTGTCATTGATGTTGTCATCATGTTGTTGATGTTGTCATTGATGTTGTCCTCATGCTGTTGATGTTGTCATCATGCTGTTAATGTTGTCATCATGCTGTTGTTGTTGTCATCATGCCGTTGATGTTGTCATCATGTTGTCATTGATGTTGTCATCATGCTGTTGATGTTGTCATCATGCTGTTGATGTTGTCATCATGCTGTTGATGTTGTCATCATGTTGTTGATGTTGTCATCATGTTGTCATCGTGCTGTTGATGTTGTCATCATGTTGTCATTGATGTTGTCATCATGCTGTTGATGTTGTCATCATGCTGTTGATGTTGTCATCATGCTGGTGATGTTGTCATCATGCTGTTGATGTTGTCATCATGCTGTTGATGTTGTCATCATGCTGTTGTTGTTGTCATCATGCTGTTGATGTTGTCATCATGCTGTTGTTGTTGATATCTTGCTGTTGATGTTGTCACCGTGCTGTTGTTGTCATCATGCTGTTGATGTTGTCATCATGTTGTCATTGATGTTGTCATCATGCTGTTGATGTTGTCATCATGCTGTTGTTGTTGTCATCATGCTGTTGATGTTGTCATTGATGTTGTCATCATGCTGTTAATGTTGTCATCATGCAGTTGATGTTGTCATCATGCTGTTGTCATCATGCAGTTGATGTTGTCATCATGCAGTTGATGTTGTCATAATGCTGTTGATGTTGTCATCATGCTGTTGATGTTGTCATCATGCAGTTGATGTTGATATCATGCTGTTGATGTTGTCATCATGCTGTTGATGTTGTCATCATGCAGTTGATGTTGATATCATGCTGTTGATGTTGTCATCATGCTGTTGTTGTTGATATCTTGCTGTTGTTGTTGATATCTTGCTGTTGATGTTGATATCATGCTGTTGATGTTGTCATCATGCTGTTGTTGTTGATATCATGCAGTTGATGTTGATATCATGCTGTTGATGTTGTCATCATGCTGTTAATGTTGACATCGTGCTGTTGATGTTGACATCATGCTGTTGATGTTGACATCATGCTGTTGATGTTGACATCATGCTGTTGATGTTGTCAGCTCTTGACATAGGAGCCATACCATAACTTTACAACACCTTTTATTTGATATATTTAGGAGAATAAAACTTTTTAGGGACTAAACATAATAAAAAATAACACCAAATAATTAAAATGTAATCAAACACAATTAATTTAAAATGAAGAAAACACATACAGTACTGTTGCCATACAAGGTTCACCATTGACATGCATTAATATAATATAATATATTTATGAGCATGTTTTATATGCGTCCTCTAGGGATGGCTACATTAATTATGCTAACAGAGTCATTTAAATACTTTATTCAAAGGAAATGATCCTCATGGAACAAATGGCACAATAATTACACGCAACCTAACAAGAATGGAGACAGAATGGGTAGAGATGGGAGGGAGCACCGAAGCTAAGCATCAACGTCAAGCTCACATTTGTAATTTTTTATTTTTTTTTACCTTTATTTAACTAGGCAAGTCAGTTAAGAACAAATTATTACTTTCAATGACGGCCTAGGAACAGTGGGTTAACTGCCTGTTCAGGGGCAGAACATTTCTATAACACACACACACATACATATACACACACATATACACAAACACATACACGCACACAAACTGTATATTGACTTTACAGGATGACACATACTATAGCAGCTAACAGACTGCAGTGTTCTGATCGCCTGGCTCACTCTGAGCAGTAGTAATTATGATGTGTTGTTGTTTATCCATCTCCCTCTGTCAGTAGCACATAGGAGGGTCATAGAAATGGCAGCATGTTGACTGATTTACTTAGTCAAAGGTTCATCCTAAGGCTTTGTGGAGTCTGTGTGAGTTACAGGAATTCATGCATTATGTAGGTAAAACTGACCTTGAGACATTACGACGCGGACTAACATTACCTCCGCGGCGACCTTACCGGCTCCCGAAGATACATCTGAAGTGTTTAGCAGTGTTTTACAATGCCTTACCAGGGCCTTTATATGTGCTGAGCTCCTTTATTTTGCCCATACATTTCCGAGGAAGGAATTTAGTGTCACTCAGATGTGGGCCATTTAGAATAGCTTGACTTAGGGAGACAAATGAGGTTACGCAGTCACAGATGGTGCTGATAAAGAGCGGTTGCATTACTGTAGTATAGCGCTGAGCTTTTACTGGACTGTGTGATCTAACCAAGGAAAAACCTTAGTTGTATCCTTTGTACAATAAATACGGGCCCAGAGTTTTTACCTGGTAAGGTCAGGGGGTCAGTAAAAACGCATTGCACCTGAATATATTTACCTGAACTGGATTACCTGTATGAGTAGTTACATTGGTATGAAGGTAACTTAAAGTAACTGTCCAGTGTTTCCAGATTTCTATGAAATATGACCTTAATTAATAACATTATGAGTGAAATAGATTTCCTTCCAAAAACATGGCAATTTATTATGTTTAAAAGCAGCTTTACTGTGTTGGAATGCTGTGGGCGTACCCCAAACAACAGACTGGTGTGGGCGTATACCGGTCATTAAAAATATTAACGCACGTAGACCGCTGATTGGTCACCTCATCCTCCTCAGTAGGATGACATCACACTCTATGAGGAAATAGCAAGCATTATTGAAAAGGTCTGTTGGAGATACAAGTTTGTGGGAATTTTGAAGTGTTTTTTTTTCTCTACTTATATGCTTTTGCCACAAATACAAGTACAGGATGAGCTATTTGGGTCTGAGTGAACAGAATATGACATTTTAAAAAGTGAGATTTTTACTGGACATTTACTTTTGGTAAAGGGTTACTCTGTGATTCAGTGAATATTATTCACCAAACTTGGCCGATACAGACGCATGCATGTCACGCCCTGACCTTAGTTATCTTTATTATTTGGTTTGGTCAGGGTGTGACAAGGGTGGTGTGTTTGGTTTTTTGTATTGTCTAGGTGTTTTTGTATTGTCTAGGTGTTTTTGTATTGTCTAGGTGTTTTTGTATTGTCTAGGGTTTTTTGTATTGTCTAGGTGTTTTTGTATTGTCTAGATGTTTTTGTATTGTCTAGGGGTTTTTGTATTGTCTAGGTGTTTTTGTATTGTCTAGATGTTTTTGTATTGTCTAGGGGTTTTTGTATTGTCTAGGGGTTTTTGTATTGTCTAGATGTTTTTGTATTGTCTAGGGGTTTTTGTATTGTCTAGGGGTTTTTGTATTGTCTAGATGTTTTTGTATTGTCTAGGTGTTTTTGTATTGTCTAGGTGTTTTTGTATTGTCTAGGTGTTTTTGTATTGTCTAGGGGTTTTTGTATTGTCTAGGGTTTTTTGTATTGTCTAGGGTTTTTTGTATTGTCTAGGGTTTTTTGTATTGTCTAGGTGTTTTTGTATTGTCTAGGGGTTTTTTGTATTGTCTAGGTGTTTTTGTATTGTCTAGGTGTTTTTGTATTGTCTAGGGTTTTTTGTATTGTCTAGGTGTTTTTGTATTGTCTAGATGTTTTTGTATTGTCTAGGGGTTTTTGTATTGTCTAGGTGTTTTTGTATTGTCTAGGTGTTTTTGTATTGTCTAGGGGTTTTTGTACTGTCTAGGTGTTTTTGTATTGTCTAGGGGTTTTTGTATTGTCTAGGGTTTTTTGTATTGTCTAGGTTTTTTGTATTGTCTAGGGTTTTTTGTATTGTCTAGGGGTTTTTGTATTGTCTAGGTGTTTTTGTATTGTCTAGATGTTTTTGTATTGTCTAGGGGTTTTTGTATTGTCTAGGTGTTTTTGTATTGTCTAGATGTTTTTGTATTGTCTAGGGGTTTTTGTATTGTCTAGGGGTTTTTGTATTGTCTAGATGTTTTTGTATTGTCTAGGTGTTTTTGTATTGTCTAGGTGTTTTTGTATTGTCTAGGTGTTTTTGTATTGTCTAGGGGTTTTTGTATTGTCTAGGGTTTTTTGTATTGTCTAGGGTTTTTTGTATTGTCTAGGGTTTTTTGTATTGTCTAGGTGTTTTTGTATTGTCTAGGGGTTTTTTGTATTGTCTAGGTGTTTTTGTATTGTCTAGGTGTTTTTGTATTGTCTAGGGTTTTTTGTATTGTCTAGGTGTTTTTGTATTGTCTAGATGTTTTTGTATTGTCTAGGGGTTTTTGTATTGTCTAGGTGTTTTTGTATTGTCTAGGTGTTTTTGTATTGTCTAGGGGTTTTTGTACTGTCTAGGTGTTTTTGTATTGTCTAGGGGTTTTTGTATTGTCTAGGGTTTTTTGTATTGTCTAGGTTTTTTGTATTGTCTAGGGTTTTTTGTATTGTCTAGGGGTTTTTGTATTGTCTAGGGGTTTTTGTATGTCTAGGGGTTTATATGTCTATGGTTGCCTAGATTGGTTCTCAATCAGAGGCAGCTGTTTATCATTGTCTCTGATTGGGAACCATATTTAGGTACCATATTCCTTGGTTTATCTGTGGGTTATTGTCTATGTGTAGTTGCCTGTTTCAGCACTTGTGTTATATAGCGTCACTTTGGTTAGTTTGTTTAAGTGTTCTTCGTTATTAAAAGAAGAATGTATTCAAATCACGCTGCGCCTTGGTCTCCTCACTATGACGACAGTGCATACTTTAGATCTGCCTATAACATTTAAGTCATTTAGCAAACACTCTTATCCAAAGCAACTTACAGGAGCAATTAGGGTTAAGTGCCTTGCTCAACGGCACACAGACAGATTGTCTCACCTTATTGGCTCTGGGATTCAAACCAGCAACTTTTCAGTTACTGACCCAATGCTCTAACCGCTAGGCTACCCGCCACCCTATACTCACCTGACTGGATCGATTGACCTGTTTCCTGAAGATTCCGGCTGAGAAAGGATTTTCCCACACAGACATGTGTGCTGGATCAATATTCCCTATCTTGGTTAAGCTTTAGCAACCTTTCAAATATCATTTCACATCGAGTTCTCTCACATAATTGTCTGTATTTCCAAATTAGATTACTTTTCTTATGCAGATATATTTCTCCATTGACAAGTATTGTACGTGTCAATGACATGTTCAGAAATGGTTCCTATTCTAGCCCAATGTGCTCATGATGTGCACCAGTTTAAAAATGACAAAATGCACACCCATTATCATGCATTGTCATTGTGTCTTGGTGTTATATCCATTCTATTCCTGTGCCCTAAAAGTATGTCTACAATATTGCGAGGTCATATCGCCACGTATAAACGGCTCATAAAGATGGTGGTTGTTACAGGAAATGATTAGGGACTAGTGGAATTATTTATGACAGTAATTGCCACATTATTGACAGGATGGCAGCTCTGTTGTCACTCTGTCCATCTCCCTGAGCAGAGATAAGAGCGAGAGGGGGAGCAAGCTGAGCCTTAAGCAGACTGACAAGCTAATTACATAGTCTTCCTTCCCCTCAATGAAAAACACTCCTTATCTGAAACCCTGCCCAAAAACAAGGCCTTTTCTCACCTCTGGACGGCACTGGACGAAGGAAGATTTGGCAGATGGACAGAAGTCTTCAGGTGCACAGCGAGAGTTGGAGAGGGTACCGAAGAAGACGGGAGAGAAAGAGATGGAGAGAGACAGAGAGGGGAGAAAGAGAGCGAGGGCTGATGTTTTAAGAGCTAGCTAGACACCTAGCTCCAAATCTTGCCCCATCCATCCACAACCCTGTTACAGTAGCTTGTGTGCTATCAGAGGCAACTGTCACTCCCCAACACCGCTGTTGTTATTTTTCCCTTCCTGTCTCTGTGAATTGGCATTTGCTCGTGTCAATCACTCAGCAGGCTGAGGACTGATGTCTGATGACTAGCTGAGGTCTGATGACTAGCTGAGGACTGATGTCTGATGACTAGCTGAGGTCTGATGACTAGCTGAGGACTGATGTCTGATGACTAGCTGAGGTCTGATGACTAGCTGAGGTCTGATGACTAGCTGAGGACTGATGACTAGCTGAGGACTGATGTCTGATGACTAGCTGAGGTCTGATGACAAGCTGAGGACTGATGTCTGTTGACTAGCTGATGTATGATGACTAGCTGAGGACTGATGTATGATGACTAGCTGAGGACTGATGTCTGATGACTAGCTGAGGACTCATGTCTGATGACTAGCTGAGGTCTGATGACTAGCTGAGGACTGATGTCTGATGACTAGCTGAGGTCTGATGACTAGCTGAGGTCTGATGACTAGCTGAGGACTGATGACTAGCTGAGGACTGATGTCTGATGACTAGCTGAGGTCTGATGACAAGCTGAGGACTGATGACTAGCTGAGGACTGATGTCTGTTGACTAGCTGAGGTCTGATGACTAGCTGAGGACTGATGTATGATGACTAGCTGAGGACTGATGTATGATGACTAGCTGAGGACTGATGTATGATGACTAGATGAGGACTGATGTCTGATGACTAGCTGAGGACTCATGTCTGATGACTAGCTGAGGTCTGATGACTAGCTGAGGACTGATGTCTGATGACTAGCTGAGGTCTGATGACTAGCTGAGGACTGATGTCTGATGACTAGCTGAGGTCTGATGACTAGCTGAGGACTGATGTCTGATAACTAGCTGAGGTCTGATGACTAGCTGAGGACTGATGTCTGATGACTAGCTGAGGACTGATGTCTGATGACTAGCTGAGGAATGATGTCTGATGACTAGCTGAGGACTGATGTCTGATGACTAGCTGATGTCTTATGACTAGCTGAGGTCTGATGACTAGCTGAGGTCTGATGACTAGCTGAGGTCTGATGACTAGCTGAGCTCTGATGACTAGCTGAGGTCTGATGACTAGCTGGTGTCTGATGACTAGCTGAGGTCTGATGACTAGCTGAGGAATGATGTCTGATGACTAGCTGATGACTGATGACAAGCTGAGGTCTGATGTCTGATGACTAGCTGAGGTCTGATGACTAGCTGAGGACTGATGTCTGATAACTAGCTGAGGTCTGATGACTAGCTGAGGACTGATGTCTGATGACTAGCTGAGGACTGATGTCTGATGATGAGCTGAGGTCTGATGACTAGCTGAGGAATGATGTCTGATGACTAGCTGAGGACTGATGTCTTATGACTAGCTGAGGTCTGATGACTAGCTGAGGTCTGATGACTAGCTGAGGTCTGATGACTAGCTGAGCTCTGATGACTAGCTGAGGTCTGATGACTAGCTGGTGTCTGATGACTAGCTGAGGTCTGATGACTAGCTGAGGAATGATGTCTGATGACTAGCTGATGACTGATGTCTGATGACTAGCTGAGGTCTGATGACTAGCTGAGGACTGATGTCTGATGACAAGCTGAGGTCTGATGTCTGATGACTAGCTGAGGACTGATGTCTGATGACTAGCTGAGGTCTGATGACTAGCTGAGGACTGATGTCTGATGACTAGCTGAGGACTGATGTCTGATGACGAGCTGAGGTCTGATGACTAGCTGAGGAATGATGTCTGATGACTAGCTGAGGACTGATGTCTGATGACTAGCTGATGTCTTATGACTAGCTGAGGTCTGATGACTAGCTGAGGTCTGATGACTAGCTGAGCTCTGATGACTAGCTGAGGACTGATGACTAGCTGAGGAATGATGTCTGATGACTAGCTGAGGACTGATGTCTGATGACAAGCTGAGGTCTGATGACTAGCTGAGGACTGATGTCTGATGACTAGCTGAGGACTGATGTCTGATGACTAGCTGAGGTCTTATGACTAGCTGAGGTCTGATGACTAGCTGAGGTCTGATGACTAGCTGAGCTCTGATGACTGATGACTAGCTGAGGACTGATGACTAGCTGAGGAATGATGTCTGATGACTAGCTGAGGACTGATGTCTGATGACAAGCTGAGGTCTGATGACTAGCTGAGGACTGATGTCTGATGACTAGCTGAGGACTGATGTCTGATGACTAGCTGTGGACTGATGTCTGATGACTAGCTGAGGACTGATGTCTGATGACTAGCTGAGGACTCATGTCTGATGACTAGCTGAGGACTGATGTATGATGACTAGCTGAGGACTGATGACTAGCTGAGGACTGATGTCTGATAACTAGCTGAGGTCTGATGACTAGCTGAGGACTGATGTCTGATGACTAGCTGAGGACTGATGTATGATGACTAGCTGAGGTCTGATGACTAGCTGAGGACTGATAACTAGCTGAGGTCTGATGACTAGCTGAGGACTGATGTCTGATGACTAGCTGAGGACTGATGTCTGATGATGAGCTGAGGTCTGATGACTAGCTGAGGAATGATGTCTGATGACTAGCTGAGGACTGATGTCTGATGACTAGCTGATGTCTTATGACTAGCTGAGGTCTGATGACTAGCTGAGGTCTGATGACTAGCTGAGGTCTGATGACTAGCTGAGCTCTGATGACTAGCTGAGGTCTGATGACTAGCTGGTGTCTGATGACTAACTGAGGTCTGATGACTAGCTGAGGAATGATGTCTGATGACTAGCTGATGACTGATGTCTGATGACTAGCTGAGGTCTGATGACTAGCTGAGGACTGATGTCTGATGACAAGCTGAGGTCTGATGTCTGATGACTAGCTGAGGACTGATGTCTGATGACTAGCTGAGGTCTGATGACTAGCTGAGGACTGATGTCTGATGACTAGCTGAGGACTGATGTCTGATGACGAGCTGAGGTCTGATGACTAGCTGAGGAATGATGTCTGATGACTAGCTGAGGACTGATGTCTGATGACTAGCTGATGTCTTATGACTAGCTGAGGTCTGATGACTAGCTGAGGTCTGATGACTAGCTGAGCTCTGATGACTAGCTGAGGACTGATGACTAGCTGAGGAATGATGTCTGATGACTAGCTGAGGACTGATGTCTGATGACAAGCTGAGGTCTGATGACTAGCTGAGGACTGATGTCTGATGACTAGCTGAGGACTGATGTCTGATGACTAGCTGAGGTCTTATGACTAGCTGAGGTCTGATGACTAGCTGAGGTCTGATGACTAGCTGAGCTCTGATGACTGATGACTAGCTGAGGACTGATGACTAGCTGAGGAATGATGTCTGATGACTAGCTGAGGACTGATGTCTGATGACAAGCTGAGGTCTGATGACTAGCTGAGGACTGATGTCTGATGACTAGCTGAGGACTGATGTCTGATGACTAGCTGTGGACTGATGTCTGATGACTAGCTGAGGACTGATGTCTGATGACTAGCTGAGGACTCATGTCTGATGACTAACTGAGGTCTGATGACTAGCTGAGGTCTGATGTATGATGACTAGCTGAGGACTGATGTATGATGACTAGCTGAGGACTGATGTCTGATGACTAGCTGATGACTGATGACTAGCTGAGGACTGATGTCTGATGACTAGCTGATGTCTTATGACTAGCTGAGGTCTGATGACTAGCTGAGGTCTGATGACTAGCCGATGTCTGATGACTAGCTGAGGTCTGATGACTAGCTGATGACTGATGTCTGATGACTAGCTGAGGACTGATGACTAGCTGAGGACTGATGTATGATGACAAGCTGAGGTCTGATGACTAGCTGAGGACTGATGTCTGATGACTAGCTGAGGACTGATATCTGATGACTAGCTGAGGACTGATATCTGATGACTAGCTGAGGACTCATGTCTGATGACTAGCTGAGGACTGATGACTAGCTGAGGACTCATGTCTGATGACTAGCTGAGGACTGATGTCTGATGACTAGCTGAGGTCTGATGACTAGCTGAGGACTGATGTCTGATGACTAGCTGAGGACTGATGTCTGATGACTAGCTGAGGACTGATGTCTGATGACTAAATGAGGACTGATGTCTGATGACTAGCTGAGGACTGATGACTAGCTGAGGACTCATGTCTGATGACTAGCTGAGGACTCATGTCTGATGACTAGCTGAGGACTGATGACTAGCTGAGGACTCATGTCTGATGACTAGCAGAGGACTGATGTCTGATGACTAGCTGAGGACTCATGTCTGATGACTAGCTGAGGACTGATGTATGATGACTAGCTGAGGACTGATGTCTGATGACTAGCTGAGGACTGATGACTAGCTGAGGACTGATGTCTGATGACTAGCTGAGGACTGATGACTAGCTGAGGACTGATGTATGATGACTATCTGAGGTCTGATCACTAGCTGAGAACTGATGTCTGATGACTAGCTGAGGACTGATGTCTGATGACTAGCTGAGGACTGATATCTGATGACTAGCTGAGGACTGATGTATAATGACTAGCTGAGGACTGATGTCTGATGACTAACTTAGGACTGATGTCTGATGGCTAGAGATGATGTGGACTAAGTTTCTGTGACAGCCAGTCAGTCTGTGCTATGCCTGTTGGGGATACTAGGGGTGAAGAACTCTGTATCTCTGTGATACGTTTCACAGCACTTTATGCTCCTGAGTTACAGTGGGGAGAACAAGTATTTGATAACCTGCAGATTGGCAGTGTTTCCTACTTACAAAGCATGTAGAGGTCTGTAATATTTATCATAGGTACACTTCAACTGTGAGAGACAGAATCTAAAACAAAAATCCAGAAAATCACATTGTATGATTTTTAAGTAATTAATTTGCATTTTATTGCATGACATAAGTATTTGATCACCTACCAACCAGTAAGAATTCCGGCTCTCACAGACCTGTTAGTTTGTCTTTAAGAAGCCCTCCTGTTCTCCACTCATTACCTGTATTAACTGCACCTGTTTGAACTCGTTACCTGTATAAAAGACACCTGTCCACACACTCAATCAAATAGACTCCAACCTCTCCACAATGGCCAAGACCAGAGAGCTGTGTAAGGACATCAGGGATAAAATTGTAGACCTGCACAAGGCTGGGATGGGCTACAGGACAATAGGCAAGCAGCTTGGTGAGAAGGCAACAACTGTTGGCGCAATTATTAAAAATGGAAGATGTCCGGCCTCCCGGGTGGCGCAGTGGTTAAGGGCGCTGTACTGCAGCGCCAGCTGTGCCACCAGAGACTCTGGGTTCGCGCCCAGGCTCTATCGTAACCGGCCGCGACCAGGAGGTCCGTGGGGGCAACGCACAATTGGCCTAGCGTCATCCGGGTTAGGGAGGGTTTGGCCGGTAGGGAAATCCTTGTCTCATCGCGCACCAGCGACTCCTGTGGTGGGCCGGGCGCAGTGTGCGCTAACCAAGGTTGCCAGGTGAACGGTGTTTCCTCCGACACATAGGTGCGGCTGGCTTCCGGGATGGATGGCGCTGTGTTAAGAAGCAGTGCGGCTTGGTTGGGTTGTGTATCGGAGGACGCATGACTTTCAACCTTTGTCTCTCCCGAGCCCGTACGGGAGTTGTAGCGACGAGACAAGATAGTAGCTACTAAACAATTGGATACCACGAATTTGGGGAGAAAACTGGGGTAAAAAAAAAATGGAAGAGGTTCAAGATGACGGTCAATCACCCTCGGTCTGGGGCTCCATGCAAGATCTCACCTCGTGGGGCATCAATGATCATGAGGAAGGTGAGGGATCAGCCTATAACTACACGGCAGGACCTGGTCAATGACCTGAAGAGAGCTGGGACCACAGTCTCAAAGAAAACCATTAGTAACACACTACTACTACGTCATGGATTAAAATCCTGCAGCGCACGCAAGGTCCCCCTGCTCAAGCCAGCACATGTCCAGGCCCATCTGAAGTTTGCCAATGACCATCAGGATGATCCAGAGGAAGAATGGGAGAAGGTCATGTGGTCTGATGAGACAAAAATAGAGCTTTCTGGTCTAAACTCCACTTGCCGTGTTTGGAGGAAGAAGGATGAGTACAACCCCAAGAACACCATCCCAATCGTGAAGCATGGAGGTGGAAACATCCTTCTTTGGGGGTGCTTTTCTGCAAAGGGGACAGTACGACTGCACCGTATTGAGGGGAGGATGGATGGGGCCACGTATCGCAAGAGCTTGGCCAACAACCTCCTTCCCTCAGTAAGAGCATTGAAGATGGGTCGTGGCTGGGTCTTCCAGTATAATAACGACCCGAAACACACAGCCAGGGCAACTAAGGAGTGGCTCCGTAAGAAGCATCTCAAGGTCCTGGAGTGGCCTAGCCAGTCTCCAGACCTGAACCCAATGGAACATCTTTGGAGGGAGCTGAAAGTCCGTATTGCCCAGCGACAGCCCCAAAACCTGAAAGATCTAGAGAAGGTCTGTATGGAGGAGTGGGCCAAAATCCCTGCTGCAGTGTGTGCAAACTTGGTCAAGAACTACAGGAAACGTATGATCTCTGTAATTGCAACAAAGGTTTCTGTATCAAATATTAAGTTCTGCTTTTCTGATGTATCAAATACTTATGTCATGCAATAAAATGCACATTAATTACTTAAAAATCATACAATGTGATTTTCTGGATTTTTGTTTTATATTCCGTCTCTCACAGTTGAAGTGTACCAATGATAAAAATGACAGACCTCTACATTTTTTATAAGTAGAAAAACCTGCAAAATCGGCAGTGTATCAAATACTTGTTCTCCCCACTGTACATGACTAACGCTCAACACAGACAGTAGCAAAGGCAAGTTATTGGACTGTATGTTGCTTACATTGCCCAATACAGCTGTGTATTATAGTTTCACGGGTAAAGTTGTATAACAAGCTTCAATGTGTAACTAGAAATCATGTGATAGAGCCATTCAAATAATTATCCCGTAACCATTCTCTAACACACACCTGTATGTAAAGGGCCTTATCCCTCAGAAGGTAAGCTGTTAAGGGCACTAGACTCCATCCTATATCTCTGAAGGGCCATAGCTTCAACCATGTGTCTATGTAGGTAACATCTAAAGGTCTGTATCCTACACAAGGTAATCTGTGAAGGACTCAGCACTCCTCTGATCACAGTACTGAGACAGTGTGAGTTGTGTGGTGTGGAGCTCAGTCAAAGAGCTCACACACACACGTACACACACACACACACACTCTCTCTCTCTCTCTCTCTCTCTCTCTCTCACTAGCACGTGTCAGTAAGACAGATGTCTACACCCTGCCGCCCTGCCCATCCCATAATGCAGTAGTTTGTGTGCTGGGGATGCGGCTGTGCGCTGACGAGGATGGGAAGTGACACAAACCAAACTCGGTGTGTCCTCCAGCCAGCTCCGGTGGCTCCCGGCCTGTCAATCCCAGCTCCGTTAGCAGCACTGGCTCAATGGCAGTGCCTTTGACACATGTCACAAAGTTTTAAATGTCTGCTCTTTTCAGCAGGACGGCTGGGTTGCGAGGGTGAGGAGGGAGGCAGCCAGGGGAAGGATGACATTTTGTTGTCGGGTGGGGGACTTGTTGTGGCTCCACTCTTCCTGCCTGCGCCAGCTGTCAGGGCCGGTTCCCTCTGAACACAACACAAATAAACCTGGTCATGCTGAAACGTTGCCACTCGTGACCAGCCTCCCCAACGTTACGGGTGCAGGAACACACACACACACACACACACACACACACACACACACACACACACACACACACACACACACACACACACACACACACACACACACACACACACACAGAGAGAGAGAGATCAAAGATAGTGTGAGGCTATCGCTGACCTTTCTGTCATCTGTCTGTCTGTTAGATTGATGAGCAGGACTGAAGCTCCACATGGTCCCGCTCACATCTCCCTGATCTGTTTGGGCTAATGTAGAAGACGGTACCTTTTACCGTAATGACTAGAATAGAGAAGTAGGAGGATACAGTAATGACTGGAGTAGAGAAGCAGGAAAAGGAGATGTAATGACTGGAATAGAGAAGGAGACTGTAATGACTGGAATAGAGAAGGAGACGGTAATGACTGGATTAGAGAAGGAGACGGTAATGACTGGAATAGAGAAGGAGACTGTAATGACTGGAATAGAGAAGGAGACTGTAATGACTGGAATAGAGAAGGAGACTGTAATGACTGGAATAAAGAAGCAGGAGAAGGAGATGGTAATGACTGGAATAGAGGAGAAGGAGACGGTAATGACTGGAATAGAGAAGCAGGAGAAGGAGACGGTAATGACTGGAATAGAGAAGCAGGAAAAGGAGATGTAATGACTGGATTAGAGAAGGAGATGGTAATGACTGGAATAGAGAAGGAGACTATAATGACTGGAATAGAGAAGCAGGAGAAGGAGATGGTAATGACTGGAATAGAGAAGCAGGAAAAGGAGACGTAATGATTGGAATAGAGAAGCAGGAGAAGGAGACGGTAATGACTGGAATAGAGAAGCAGGAGAAGGAGACGGTAATGACTGGAATAAAGAAGGAGACTATAATGACTGGAATAGAGAAGCAGGAGAAGGAGACGGTAATGACTGGAATAAAGAAGCAGGAGAAGGAGACGGTAATGACTGGATTAGAGAAGCAGGAGAAGGAGATGGTAATGACTGGATTAGAGAAGTAGGAGAAGGAGACGTAATGACTGGAATAGAGAAGCAGGAGAAGGAGACGGTAATGACTGGAATAGATTGGAATAGAGAAGCAGGAGAAGGAGACGGTAATGACTGGAATAGAGAAGCAGGAGAAGGAGACGGTAATGACTGGAATAAAGAAGGAGACTATAATGATTGGAATAGAGAAGCAGGAGAAGGAGACGGTAATGACTGGAATAAAGAAGCAGGAGAAGGAGATGGTAATGACTGGATTAGAGAAGCAGGAGAAGGAGACGGTAATGACTGGATTAGAGAAGCAGGAGAAGGAGACGTAATGACTGGAATAGAGAAGCAGGAGAAGGAGACGGTAATGACTGGATTAGAGAAGCAGGAGAAGGAGACGTAATGACTGGAATAGAGAAGCAGGAGAAGGAGACGGTAATGACTGGAATAGAGAAGCAGGAGAAGGAGACGGTAATGACTGGAATAGAGAAGCAGGAGAAGGAGACGTAATGACTGGAATAGAGAAGCAGGAGAAGGAGACGGTAATGACTGGAATAGAGAAGCAGGAGAAGGAGACGGTAATGACTGGAATAGAGAAGCAGGAAAAGGAGATGTAATGACTGGATTAGAGAAGGAGACTATAATGACTGGAATAGAGAAGGAGACTATAATGACTGGAATAGAGAAGCAGGAGAAGGAGATGGTAATGACTGGAATAGAGAAGCAGGAAAAGGAGACGTAATGATTGGAATAGAGAAGCAGGAAAAGGAGATGTAATGACTGGATTAGAGAAGGAGATGGTAATGACTGGAATAGAGAAGCAGGAAAAGGAGACGTAATGACTGGAATAGAGAAGCAGGAAAAGGAGATGTAATGACTGGATTAGAGAAGGAGATGGTAATGACTGGAATAGAGAAGGAGACTATAATGACTGGAATAGAGAAGCAGGAGAAGGAGATGGTAATGACTGGAATAGAGAAGCAGGAAAAGGAGACGTAATGATTGGAATAGAGAAGCAGGAGAAGGAGACGGTAATGACTGGAATAGAGAAGCAGGAGAAGGAGACGGTAATGACTGGAATAAA
Source organism: Oncorhynchus kisutch (assembly GCF_002021735.2). NCBI lineage: Eukaryota > Metazoa > Chordata > Actinopteri > Salmoniformes > Salmonidae > Oncorhynchus > Oncorhynchus kisutch. Next base: position 81,046,048 of record NC_034177.2, on the reverse strand, counting down.
GAAGGAGACTATAATGACTGGAATAGAGAAGCAGGAGAAGGAGACGGTAATGACTGGAATAAAGAAGCAGGAGAAGGAGACGGTAATGACTGGATTAGAGAAGCAGGAGAAGGAGATGGTAATGACTGGATTAGAGAAGTAGGAGAAGGAGACGTAATGACTGGAATAGAGAAGCAGGAGAAGGAGACGGTAATGACTGGAATAGATTGGAATAGAGAAGCAGGAGAAGGAGACGGTAATGACTGGAATAGAGAAGCAAGAGAAGGAGACGGTAATGACTGGAATAAAGAAGGAGACTATAATGATTGGAATAGAGAAGCAGGAGAAGGAGACGGTAATGACTGGAATAAAGAAGCAGGAGAAGGAGATGGTAATGACTGGATTAGAGAAGCAGGAGAAGGAGACGGTAATGACTGGATTAGAGAAGCAGGAGAAGGAGACGTAATGACTGGAATAGAGAAGCAGGAGAAGGAGACGTTAATGACTGGATTAGAGAAGCAGGAGAAGGAGACGTAATGACTGGAATAGAGAAGCAGGAGAAGGAGACGGTAATGACTGGAATAGAGAAGCAGGAGAAGGAGACGGTAATGACTGGAATAGAGAAGCAGGAAAAGGAGATGTAATGACTGGATTAGAGAAGGAGACTATAATGACTGGAATAGAGAAGGAGACTATAATGACTGGAATAGAGAAGCAGGAGAAGGAGATGGTAATGACTGGAATAGAGAAGCAGGAAAAGGAGACGTAATGATTGGAATAGAGAAGCAGGAGAAGGAGACGGTAATGACTGGAATAGAGAAGCAGGAGAAGGAGACGGTAATGACTGGAATAAAGAAGGAGACTATAATGACTGGAATAGAGAAGCAGGAGAAGGAGACGGTAATGACTGGAATAAAGAAGCAGGAGAAGGAGATGGTAATGACTGGATTAGAGAAGCAGGAGAAGGAGATGGTAATGACTGGTATAGAGGAGAAGGAGACGGTAATGACTGGAATAAAGAAGCAGGAGAAGGAGACTGTAATGACTGGAATAGAGAAGCAGGAGAATGAGATGGTAATGACTGGAATAGAGGAGAAGGAGACGGTAATGACTGGAATAGAGAAGCAGGAGAAGGAGACGGTAATGACTGGAATAGAGAAGCAGGAGAAGGAGACGGTAATGACTGGAATAGAGAAGCAGGAAAAGGAGATGTAATGACTGGATTAGAGAAGCAGGAGAAGGAGACGGTAATGACTGGATTAGAGAAGCAGGAGAAGGAGACGTAATGACTGGAATAGAGAAGCAGGAGAAGGAGATGGTAATGACTGGATTAGAGAAGCAGGAGAAGGAGACGTAATGACTGGAATAGAGAAGCAGGAGAAGGAGACGGTAATGACTGGAATAGAGAAGCAGGAGAAGGAGACGGTAATGACTGGAATAGAGAAGCAGGAAAAGGAGATGTAATGACTGGATTAGAGAAGGAGATGGTAATGACTGGAATAGAGAAGGAGACTATAATGACTGGAATAGAGAAGCAGGAGAAGGAGATGGTAATGACTGGAATAGAGAAGCAGGAAAAGGAGACGTAATGATTGGAATAGAGAAGCAGGAGAAGGAGACGGTAATGACTGGAATAGAGAAGCAGGAGAAGGAGACGGTAATGACTGGAATAAAGAAGGAGACTATAATGACTGGAATAGAGAAGCAGGAGAAGGAGACGGTAATGACTGGAATAAAGAAGCAGGAGAAGGAGACGGTAATGACTGGATTAGAGAAGCAGGAGAAGGAGATGGTAATGACTGGAATAGAGGAGAAGGAGACGGTAATGACTGGAATAGAGAAGCAGGAGAAGGAGACTGTAATGACTGGAATAGAGAAGCAGGAGAATGAGATGGTAATGACTGGAATAGAGGAGAAGGAGACGGTAATGACTGGAATAGAGAAGCAGGAGAAGGAGACGGTAATGACTGGAATAGAGAAGCAGGAGAAGGAGACGGTAATGACTGGAATAGAGAAGCAGGAAAAGGAGATGTAATGACTGGATTAGAGAAGGAGATGGTAATGACTGGAATAGAGAAGGAGACTATAATGACTGGAATAGAGAAGCAGGAGAAGGAGATGGTAATGACTGGAATAGAGAAGCAGGAAAAGGAGACGTAATGATTGGAATAGAGAAGCAGGAGAAGGAGACGGTAATGACTGGAATAGAGAAGCAGGAGAAGGAGACGGTAATGACTGCAATAAAGAAGGAGACTATAATGATTGGAATAGAGAAGCAGGAGAAGGAGACGGTAATGACTGGAATAAAGAAGCAGGAGAAGGAGATGGTAATGACTGGAATAGAGAAGCAGGAGAAGGAGACGGTAATGACTGCAATAAAGAAGGAGACTATAATGATTGGAATAGAGAAGCAGGAGAAGGAGACGGTAATGACTGGAATAAAGAAGCAGGAGAAGGAGATGGTAATGACTGGATTAGAGAAGCAGGAGAAGGAGACGGTAATGACTGGATTAGAGAAGCAGGAGAAGGAGACGTAATGACTGGAATAGAGAAGCAGGAGAAGGAGACGGTAATGACTGGATTAGAGAAGCAGGAGAAGGAGACGTAATGACTGGAATAGAGAAGCAGGAGAAGGAGACGGTAATGACTGGAATAGAGAAGCAGGAAAAGGAGACTGTAATGACTGGAATAGAGAAGCAGGAGAAGGAGACGTAATGACTGGAATAGAGAAGCAGGAGAAGGAGACGGTAATGACTGGATTAGAGAAGCAGGAGAAGGAGACGGTAATGACTGGATTAGAGAAGCAGGAGAAGGAGACGGTAATGACTGGAATAAAGAAGCAGGAAAAGGAGACGTAATGACTGGAATAGAGAAGCAGGAAAAGGAGACGTAATGACTGGAATAGAGAAGCAGGAAAAGGAGACGTAATGACTGGAATAGAGAAGCAGGAAAAGGAGACGTAATGACTGGAATAGAGAAGCAGGAAAAGGAGATGTAATGACTGGAATAGAGAAGCAGGAAAAGGAGATGTAATGACTGGAATGTTGAACAACCCAGGGTATGAAGCTATGTCATCTTGTAACTATACATTACATCTTGTAACTATACATTACAACTATAACTACATTACTACTATACAACTATATCTTGTAACTATCTTGTAAATATACATCAAACATAGTGATCATAAACGTTGACACTGTATATCACATTAGTTTTATGATATGAAATGTGAAGTACACATTTGGACTCATGGATGTTTGGCTTGCTTGTATGACATAGTGGTATTTATTATAAACCTCAACGGCTCATCTTTCAAAATACATATAGTTCTCTAAATTGACAGCATTTCCCTCACTCAGACAACGAACCTATTGCAGAAGTTGCCCAATTAGCAGGAGAGATGGGGGCAACTTGTTGTTGCGTCAACCCACACAGCATTGTGAATCTGTGACGTCAAGTGTAGCATGTTACTGTACAGCCACTACATTCCAATTAAGCCGTTCATCAGGGCACAGGTTGGTGGCACCTTAATTGGGGAGGACAGGCTTGTGGTAATGACTGGAGTGGAGTAAGTGGACTGGTATCAAACACATCAAACACATGGTTTCCATGTGTTTGAGGACATTCCATTTCTGCCAATCACCTATAACAGCATTGGTTTATTTCCAAATGGCAGATGATAAGATTACATTGAGTACATTCAGTATGTGGGAATATTTCCTAACTTCTATAACACAGTATGTTAAAAGAATGCCTTCTGAATCCTTCACAACCCAATTTAGGTCATATTCAGTAACCTAAATCACAATGAATTTACAATCTCGTTCCATACTAATATGATATTAACACTTCATGATTCATCTGCTTAAACTCTGGTAATTTCCCCCCAAATCCTGGTTGGAAGATTACAGGAATCACCAGAAAATAAGCAGAACAGCAGTATAGACCTACTGATAAAGATCATTTGTAAGTAGGCCTATAAAAAATGTAAGTTGACATAAAGATTATGTAGATTAACAAAACAAAGAAATTGTTGATGAAGCTAGCTTTGCAAAGTTCCTTCACAATGGAGTGTGCCGGATCCTGAGTCTGGTTCTTCTGATAACCCACTGGAGTTAGGGTCATAGACTTGATGATGGTGATGCCAGATGATCGATACCAGATGATGCAATTGGCCCTGATATTGTCCTCAGCCTCTCTGTAGGCTTCCTGTGATGCCAGGTGATGGTGATGGAGTTTGCTGGCACTGATGTTGTTCTCAGATCAGCCTCTCTGTAGCTGGGACTTAGTACTCCTCCACCACTAACGTGTATCACCCACTTGGGCGATGCCTCTGCTGCTGCTATGGTGCAAAAACAGCCCACCATACATCCCTCTAGAGCAGTAGTTATCCTCACTACGACATCGCTGCCATGTCCACAATGCAGTCAGGTCTCATTGATCAAGAAGCCAGTGCTGAGTGAGATGCATCTTTTACACATTAGCCTGCAGCTAGCTAGCTATCGATCTATCTATCTATCTAGCTGTGTTATATTGGCCATATACCACAAACCCTGAGGTGCCTTGTTGCTATTATAAACTGCTTACCAATGTAATTAGGCAGTGAAAATAAATGTTTTGTCATACACGTGGTACACGGTCTGATATACCACAGCTATCAGCCAATCAGCATTCAGGGTTTGATTCACCCAGTTTATTGAAAATATGATACCCCTTCAAATGATACAATATCTTGCAATAATTCAATACTAAATAACTGATTATTTTGCATTAACATATTCATAGTGATGTATATCTGACAACAGCATAACTCTCAACACTTTTGGTCAGTGAAAGTTTAAAAGTGTTGTTACGCTTGCAGGTAAGCCCTGTATCAGAGTACATTCCTTTAGAAGAGAGACTGAAAACTACGACCTTATCACAAAAATAATGCTGTGAGATAATCTAAACAAATACAGCTTCAGAAGCACAAGGGTGGTGTCCTTGAGGAAAAGTTCTCCTAGCGTTCTTATTTTTTCATATATTTCTCCTTCTCCTCCCTCTCTCCTGTCTGGCCTTCCCTCCTCCCCCTCTCCTGTCTGGCCTTCCCTCCTCCCTCTCTCCTGTCTGGCCTTCCCTCCTCCCCCTCTCCTGTCTGGCCTTCCCTCCTCCCTCTCTCCTGTCTGGCCTTCCCTCCTCCCTCTCTCCTGTCTGGCCTTCCCTCCTCCCTCTCTCCTGTCTGGCCTTCCCTCCTCCCTCTCTCCTGTCTGGCCTTCCCTCCTACCTCTCTCCTGTGTAGCCTTCCCTCCTCCCTCTCTCCTGTCTGGCCTTCCCTCCTCCCTCTCTCCTGTCTGGCATTCCCTCCTCCCTCTCTCTTGTGTAGCCTTTTATCCTCCCTCTCTCCTGTCTGGCCTTCCCTCACACAGGCCCAGTGAGGTGTCAGGTGTGACCTCTGACTCCTGGTGAGTGGTGGTAGGGGACTGGTGATCCATCATGTCTGCCTTGGCTGTCAGCGCAGCCGCTTGGCTGGAGCTGTCCATCACCATGGCCACGGGTGGTGTGTGTGTGTGTGCACTTGCGTGTGCGGTTCTCTGCGTGTGTGTATGTGCATGCATGCACATGAGTGTATGGTTGTGTGTGCGTGTATAGCATTGCTGCTTAGATGCAATCATGTCAATGTTCACTCTGGGGCAGGAGAGTGGAGCTGACAGGAGAGGCAGCCTAAACTCAGTGGAGGAGGAGACCAGGCCACTTCGCGACAGGAACCGTATTGATAAAGAATCTCATCATGCTGATCTAGGATCAGGTCCCCTCTGTCCATATAATCATATTAATTACCATCTAAATAAATAACTAAACTGATCCTAGATCAGCAATCTTACTTGATCAGCTTCATACATTTTATTCATATAAATGTTATTTAACCCTTATTTTACCTGGTAAATTGACTGAGAACACATTCTCATTTACAGCAACGACATGGGGAATAGTTACAGGGGAGAGGAGGGAGGATGAATGAGCCAAATGGAATCTGGGGATGATTAGGTGACCGTGATGATATGAGGGTCCGATTGGGAATTTAGCCAGGACACCGGGGTTAACACCCCTACTCTTACGATAAGTGCCATGGGATCTTTAGTGACCACAGAGAGGCAGGACACCCATTTAACATCCCATCTGAGAGACAGCTCCCTACACCCTGGTTTTACTATCCTTGTGGGGACCAGATATCCTCATAAGGATAGTAAAACAAAGAAAATTCGGACAAGTAGGGATATTTCGCTGGTCACCACAAGTAAAAAGCTATTTTAGGGTTATGGGTTAGGGTTAGAATTAGGGTTAGAATTAGAGATTAGGTTTACGGGTTAGGGGTTTGATTTAGGGGTTTGGGGTTGGTTAGGTCAGTGTGTGTGTGTGTATGTGTGTGTGTGTGTATGTGTGTGTGTATATATGTGTGCATGTACGTGTGTGTGTGTGTGTGTGTGTGTGTGTGTGTGTGTGTGTGTGTGTGTGTGTGTGTGTGTGTGTGTGTGTGTGTGTGTGTGTGTGTGTGTGTGTGTGTGTGTGTGTGTGTCTCCGTCGGTCCATTAGAGTTGGTCATTGCGGATGAACCGGTTGCCTTCTGAATGCTTTCCATAGTAGATGTAACGGCACTTGGCGAGCACACCTGAAAATGGAAGAAGATGAATAAAACACTGTGGTAGAATTCAGATTTACCTGTGGTGTGTATAACCCCTTGGACTTGATTTGTTATCACACTGTATTGTCCTCACTATTCTGTATTAACCATGGAAAAGTTCAATTGAGTGTCAACCTGATTTCTCTGTCTATTTCCCATTGTTGTTTCTTTGATATAATATCAAATATGGTATTCAGCTATTGACAAGAGTATACACAAACGCTAATATAAATCTGTGTATTCTAATGGTTCATTATTTGTCATTATCGACCTTATACCAGCTGTGAAGGTTATGTGTATGTGTGTGTGTGTGTGTGTGTGTGTGTGTGTGTGTGTCTCAGAGGTGTGTTTTTGTGTGTGTTTGTCTCGGAGGTGTGTGTGTCTCGGAGGTGTGTGTGTGTGAATATAGAGGATGAGTATCCTTTTCAAGTGGAGGAACAGCGAGGAAACAGCATTGGCCTCAGGGTGATGTCTAGACAGTAACGAGCTCACAGCCCTAGCTCTGCCTCCACTTCACCCACACACACAGGAAGAGTGGGCCATGAGAGAGACAGAGTGTAATTATTACCACAATCAATGGGCAGGGGGACTCTGTGTGTGTGTGTGTGTGTGTGTGTGTGCAAACCATGTATCAATACTATGTGAACCTTGCTCTGAACATCCTAGCTTTTTTTTTATTTGGCAACTGATCACAGCATTCACTTCAGCATTCTATCAATATCAAAATGACCCTTGACCTTGACAATACCTTTGAAGTACTTCACATTATACAAATGATGTCTAGAGACATAATTCCAGATGCTTTTAGTTGATGTTGCCCTGAGCGAATGGTAAATCTCTGATCTAAGGCTAATTGATCCAATCAACAAACAAGCTACAGTACGATAAAGATTCACATGTTTATAATCACACTTAGAAAATTTCCCTTAATCTAAAAACAAGGTGAAGACTGTAGTATGAATCACATTATTTTATGTTTTATTGATCAAATTAAATAAGGTTTACATCTGCAGCTTTGTTAGGGCACTAATTAAATTAAGTTGGAATGCTTAAAAAACTACAACAACAAATAACTCCCCAAAGGGTTCAACTGTAAAACAACATGGCCACCTATAGCCACCATACTCTAGCCTAGTCTACTCTGTTCTTTCTGTCTGTCACTTGAAGAGTTCTGCAGAGCTGCAGCTTCAGCTGGCTAGGTGTCACCGCTCGGCAAATGAGCCAAGGAAAATAGGCATTAGCGCTGTCACCGACCCTCGGAGAGCTGGACAGATACGTTCTGATCTCAACACAGTTCTTAAATAGACATCAAGAGCATTATTGACCAGAGAGGGCAGGAAAGGAAGAGGACGAGAGGGGAGGTGACGGGGAAGGATGTGGAAAAGGGTTGAGGGGTGCTCCGAGCGATATAGCCAATCACCTAATAGGAGGAGACATTGTCAGGGCCAGATAGAGACAGGGACCAGAATGGCAGAGATGCGGACAGAGATACTGGTGCCATATTAGTGCCAAGCATATTCCAACATCAGCCTCCATTCTAACCAAAACTGACATACCACCACTGTCTAAGTCTGTCTTCAAAGTAGCCCCACTAACACACACACTCGCACACACATAGTTAGACACACACACACACCCTTCCCCTGATGTCAGTGCAGCAGTCTCCCTTCCAGCAGTAGTGAGTGTGGGTTGTGTCAGGCTAGAGAGCCATGCAGCACACCGGTCTGGGGACAAGATCAGTCAATCTAAATCTGGACTTTGTAGCGGAGCCGCTCTCATTCCCCTACTTGAGGTGATCCAAACACTTTAGTGTGAGGAACTGTCACCTCCGATAAAATCCCAGACCAGAGCTCCATGCCTGCCTGCTCCCCGGGGGGGATAACTCTGGCAGCAAGGGGAAATTAATTCCAGCTGCAGACTCTTTGCCTGGGGATACAGGTGCCATGGCGGGAGACTTGAGCACCACACCACACAATTCACACTGTCTCAGCACTGTGATCAGAGTGCTGAGTCCTTTACAGATTACCTTCTGAGAGATACAGACCTTTAGATGTTACCTACATAAACAAAGGGTTGGAGCTAGGGCCCTTCAGATATATAGGATGCAGGTAACCCTTCACAGGTTACCTACAGAGAACTGACAGCTCACTAAGAAAAAAAATATATATATATATATATATATATATATATATATTAGTTTAGACCAGGTCAGGATCAAACAAATTAGCTCCTCCCAAATTAGGAGTTGAATTAGGGCAACAGTACGCAAACTGATGACAGAACGAAAAACTCTAGGGGGCTCAATATGATTGGACGATAACCCGTTTCCAGTTTCCCTGGCACCAATCACAGGTACGTGTCTGATTCTCCCACAGTGCTTTACACAGAGACATGTGGGCAGGCCAGAGGAGGCAGCTGATAGACAGAGTGATGAGAAAACAAAGAGATGTCTGAGAGTCTGCTTTCCTGGACAATGGAGGCAGCAGGGTGTGTGTGTGTACATGTGTGTGTTTGTGTTCAGTATAACTTGAGAGACAGAGAGAGAGCGAGACAAAATGAGAATGTGACAGAGAATGAGAGACAGCGATAGGTGGAAGCCTAGCAGTTAGAGAGACAAGCCAGCAACTGGAGGATTGCCAGTTCGAATCCCAGGTTCGACAGGAATAATCTAGCGGGAAGTAAACTGGCAACCAGAGGGTTGCTGGTATCAAATCCTAGATGCTATTGCCTGCCATTGTGCCCTTGACCAAGGCACTCCCCCCCATAACAACAGCTCCTGACGCCCAGTGTGGCAGCCCTCACACCTCTCCAGAAAACCCTTAATGTGTATGTCCTGTATATGTTTGTCTTTCAGAGGGGTTAAAGGCTGAAGTCAAATTGATGTTGGAAGTTGTGTGTAATTGACTAACAAAGTGATCTTAACCTTAAAGTAAAGCCTTACTCCTTATGAAACTTTTATTTCACCTTTATTTAACCAGGTAGGCTAGTTGAGAACACCTTTATTTAACCAGGTAGGCTAGTTGAGAACAAGTTCTCATTTACAACTGCGACCTGGCCAAGATAAAGCAAAGAGGTGCGACACAAACAACAACACAGAGTTGCACATGGAATAAACAAAACATAGTCAATAATACAGTAGAACAAAAGAAAACAAAAAGTCTATATACAGTGAGTGCAAATGAGGTAAGATAAGGGAGTTAAGGCAATAAATAGGTCATGGTGGCGAAGTAATTACAATATAGCAATTAAACACTGGAATGGTAGATGTGCAGAAGATGAATGTGCAAGTAAAGATGGGTGCAAAAAAGCAAGATAAATAAATAAATACAGTATGGATGAGGTAGGTAGATAGATGGGCTGTTTACAGATGGGCTATGTACAGGTGCAGTGATCTGTGAGCTGCTCTGACAGCCGGTGCTTAAAGCTAGTGAGGGAGATATGATTCTCCAGCTTCAGAGATTTTTGCAGTTCATTCCAGTCATTGGCAGCAGAGAACTGGAAGGAAAGGAATTGGCTTTGGGGATGACCAGTGAGATATACCCGCTGAAGCGCGTGCTACGAGTGGGTGCTGCTATGGTGACCAGTGAGCTGAGATAAGGCGAGGCTTTACTTAGCAGAGACTTGTAGATAACCTGTAGCCAGTGGGTTTGGCGACGAGTATGAAGCGAGGGTCAACCAACGGGAGTGTACAGGTCGCAATGGTGGGTAGTGAATGGGGCTTTGGTGACAAAACGTATGGCACTGTGATAGACTGCATCCAATTTGTTGAGGCTATTTTATAGATGACATCACCGAAGTCGAGGATCGGTAGGATGGTCAGTTTTACAAGGGTATGTTTGGCAGCATGAGTGAAGGATGTTTTGTTGCGATATAGGAAGCCAATTCTAGATACAATTTTGGATTGGAGATGTTTAATGTGTGTCTGGAAGGAGAGTTTACAGTCTAACCAGACACCTAGGTATTTGTAGTTGTACACGTATTCTAAGTCAGAGCTGTCCAGAGTAGTGATGAAGGACGGGCGAGCAGGTGCGGGTAGTGATCGGTTGAATAGCATGCATTTAGTTTTAAATGCATTTAAGGGATGTTGGAGGCCACGGAAGGAGAGTTGTATGGCATTGAAGCTCGTCTGGAGATTAGTTAACACAGTGTGCAAAGAGGGGCCAGAAGTATACAGAATGGTGTCGTCTGCGTAGAGGTGGATCAGAGAATCACCAGCAGCAAGAGCAACATCATTGATGTATACAGAGAAGAGAGTCGGCCCGAGAATTGAACCCTGTGGCACCCCCATAGAGACTGCCAGAGGTCCGGACAACAGGCCCTCCGATTTGACACACTGAACTCTATCAGAGAAGTAGTTGGTAAACCAGGCGAGGCAATCATTTGCGAAACCAAGGCTGTCAAGTCTGCCAATAAGAATGTGGTGATTGACAGAGTCGAAAACCTTGGCCAGGACGATGAATACGGCTGCACAGTAATGTCTCTTATCGATGGCGGTTATGATGTCGTTAAGGACCTTGAGCGTGGCTGAGGTACACCAATGACCAACTCTGAAACCAGATTGCATAGCGGAGAAGGTGTGGTGGGATTCGAAATGGTCGGTAATCTATTTGTTAACTTGGCTTTCGAAGACCTTAGAAAAACAGGGTAGGATAGATATAGGTCTGTAGCAGTTTGGGTCTAGAGTGTCACCCCCTTTGAAGAGGGGGATGACCGCGGCAGCTTTCCAATCTTTGGGAATCTCAGACGATACGAAAGAGAGGTTGAACAGGCTAGTAATAGGGGTTGCAACAATTTCGGCAGATAATTTTAGAAAGAGAGGGTCCAGATTGTCTAGCCCTGCTGATTTGAAGGGGTCCAGATTTTGCAGCTCTTTCAGAACATCAGCTATCTGGATTTGGGTAAAGGATAAATGGTGGGGGCTTTGGCGGGTTGCTGTGCAGGGTGCCCGGGCAGTTGACCGGGGTAGGGTTAGCCAGGTGGAAAGCATGGCCAGCCGTAGAGAAATGCTTATTGAAATTCTCAATTATAGTGGATTTATCGGTGGTGACAGTGTTTCCTAGCCTCAGAGCAGTGGGCAGCTGGGAGGAGGTGCTCTTATTCTCCATGGACTTTACAGTGTCACAGAACGTTTTTGAGTTAGTTCTACAGGATGCAAATTTCTGTTTGAAAAAGCTAGCCTTAACTGCTTGTGTATATTTGTTCCTAACTTCCCTGTAAAGTTGCATATCACGGGGGATATTCGATGCTAATGCAGAACGCCACAGGATGTTTCTGTGCTGGTCAAGGGCAGACAGGTCTGGAGTGAACCAAGGACTATATCTATTCCTAGTTCTACCATTTTTGAATGGGGCATGCTTATTTAAGATGGTGAGGAAGGCACTTTTAAAGAATAGCCAGGCATCATCTACTGACGGGATGAGGTCAATGTCATTCCAGGATACCCCGGCCAGATCGATATGAAAAGCCTGCTCGCAGAAGGGTTTTAGGGAGCGTTTGACAGTGATGAGGGGTGGTCGTTTGGTCGCAGACCCATTACGGATGCAGTCAATGAGGCAGTGATCACTGAGATCTTGATTGAAAACAGCAGAGGTGTATTTGGAGGGCGAGTTAGTTAGGATGACATCTATGAGGGTGCCCGTGTTTACTGATTTGGAGTTGTACCTGGTAGATTCATTGATCATTTGTGTGAGATTGAGGGCATCGAGCTTGGATTGTAGGATGGCCGGGGTGTTAAGCATGTACCAGTTTAGGTCACCTAGTAGCACGAGCTCAGAAGATAGACGAGGGGCAATTAATTCACATATGGTAATGAGGGCACAGCTGAGGGCAGAGGGAGGTCTATAGCAAGCGGCAACAGTGAGAGACTTTTAGTTTTAGTAGTAGAAGCTCGAATTGTTTGGGGACAGACTTGGATAGTAATACAGAACTCTGCATGCTATCTTTGCAGTAGATTGCAACACCGCCCCCTTTGGCAGTTCTATCTTGTCGGAAAATATTATAGTTAGCGATGGAGATTTCAGTTTCATATTTGAGATTATTCAAAGTAGCCACCCTTTGCGTTGATGACAGCTTTGCACACACTTGGCATTCTCTCAACCAGCTTCAGGAGATAGTCACCTGGAATGCATTTCAATTAACAGGTGTGCCTTGTTAAAAGTTCATTTGTGGAATTTCTGTCCTTCTTAATGCATTTGAGCCAATCAGTTGTTGTAACGGTTCTCTTGTGGTGAAGGAGAGTCGGACCAAAATGCGGCGTGTAGATTGCGATCCATGTTTAATAAACAAATGTAAAAACACGAATCAATACAAACACTACAAAAACAAAGAACGTAAATGAACGTAACGAAAACCGAAACAGTCCTATCTGGTGCAAACACAGAGACAGGAACAAGGACACTAAGGACAATCACCCACAAAACACTGCCTAAATATGGTTCCCAATCAGAGACAACGATAAACACCTGCCTCTGATTGAGAACCACTTCAGACAGCCATAGACTTAACTAGAACACCCCACTAAGCTACAATCCCAATACATACACACCACATACAAAAACCCATGCCACACCCTGGCCTGACCAAATAAATGAAGATAAACAGCCAACCTCAACCCAATTGAGATGGTTTGGGATCTGTTGGACCGCAGAGTGAAGGAAAAGCAGCCAGCAAGTGCTCAAAATATGTGGGAACTACTTCAGGACTGTTGGAAAAGCATTCCAGGTGACTACCTCCTGAAGCTGGTTGAGAGAATGCCAAGAGTGTGCAAAGCTGTCATCAAGGCAAAGGGTGGCTACTTTGAAAAATCTCAAATATGAAATATATTTTGATTTGTTTTTTGGTAACTACATGATTCCATATGTGTTATTTCATAGTTTTGATGTTTTCACTATTATTCTGACTGACAGACAGACAGACAGACAGACAGACAGACAGACAGACAGACAGACAGACAGACAGACAGAGTTGTAGAAATCCCTGAGAACAGCGAGCAGCCTTTAAAGTGACAGATTAGAACAGTGCTGTGGAAAGCTAATGTTTCCATCATGGATCCTCTGGCAGACGAACAGTCAGGCCGTTGTTCTACACAATAGGTTACTCACAACCTGCACCTTGTTGCGCTTCTTAAAGTGAAGTATTGTATCTCTATTATTCTTAAAGGGAAGTACAGTATCCATATTCTTCTTAAAAGAGGACTAAAGTATCTACATCTTTAAAGGGGAATAAAGTATCTACATCTTTAAAGGGGAATAAAGTATCTACATCTTTAAAGGGGAATAAAGTATCTACATCTTTAAAGGGGAATAAAGTATCTACATCTTTAAAGGGGAATAAAGTATCTACATCTTTAAAGGGGAATAAAGTATCTACATCTTTAAAGGGGAATAAAGTATCTACATCTTTAAAGGGGAATAAAGTATCTACATCTTTAAAGGGGAATAAAGTGAATCAAGTAATACACAACCAACAACTGCATACACAGAAATCACTCTGACACAAAACATATAACAAACCTTGAAATGAAGTTACAACTGTGGCACATAGGAAGGAGAGGTTTCGGAAGTCAGTTAGGGGATTGAAGAATCCCTGCAGCCAAAGCTAGTGAGACCTACTGCTTAACAAAGACCTCTAGGAAAAACAACAAATTAATCGACAGAGAGAGAGACAGAGAGAGAGCTGGAGTGGGTTTAATGATTACTCCCTGCATACAATCAGCTCCGCTCTTTTCAAGGGCCATCAATACGTCAAGGAAAGACGTATCTGTAGCTCTTAACATCAAGGTTATCTATTGTCCAAGAGGCACCTCTCTCCTCTCCCCTCTATTTTCCTCTCTACCTCTCATCTTCTCCTCTCCTGCCCTTCTATCTGTCTCTCCTCCTTCTCCTCTCTTTCTCTCCCCTTTCTCTCTCACGCCATCCCTCCAGCCAACCATCCAACATTTTCATCAGCGCCACAATCCATCAGACATAATAATACTGTTGAGAAAAAATAAATGAACTACGCAATTCAACTCTCCGTATTATCTCAAAGGGCTGAAATAATATGGAAGGGAGAAGACAAAGGGTCTGGAGGCAGGCATTCATAACGCTGTGTAAGAGAGTGAGTTATGGGGTTTGGGCACGGCCTCGTACGGCCTATTATAGTGGACACTATCCATCTCCTGCTGTCTGTTTACCAGGCCAGCACAACATCATGTGATGGAGTCACTACTATGACAGACTGTATGGAGGTTTATGAGGATATTTGCCCCTGTGTCTCACAAACACTAATTACGGGTTGTATGAATCAAGCATCACAGAGTCATGTCGTTCTGCCCATGAACAGGCAGTTAACCCACTGTTCCTAGGCCGTCATTGAAAATAATAATTTGTTCTTAACTGACTTGCCTAGTTAAATAAAGGTTAAAAATAAATAAATAAAACCATTTTTAAAAGTAAGCACAAGGGTAACCTGACCCTAGACCAATAGTCTTTCTCTGAGCCACTTGCATACACTCATCACCAAATGAACCTTTATTTTACTAGGCAAGTCAGTTAAGAACAAATTATTATTTTCAATGACGGCCTAGGAACAGTGGGTTAACTGCCTTGTTCAGGGGCAGAACAACAGATTTGTACCTTTTCAGCTCTAACCACTAGGCTACCTGCCGCCCCCAAATGGACAGCTAGCCACATGGTGGTGACTGGTTAACACATAAATCTACATTATTGATGAGGAAATGGAATGTAACATCAAAATCAAAACAAATCAAACTTTATTTGTCACATGCGCCGAGGTCGAGGTAATTTGTACATGTAGGTAGTGTAACGGCGTTCTTCGTTTGTCGAAAGAGAGTCGGACCGAAATGCAGCGTGGTGGTTACTCATGTCTTTAATGAATGAAAAGTGACGATACATTAACTAACTAATAAATACAAAAAATAAAAAAAGGGAATGTGAAACTTATTACAGCTGGTGAACACTACACAGAGACAGGAACAATCACCCACGAAAGACAAAGCGAAACTCAGGCTACCTAAATACGGTTCCCAATCAGAGGCAATGAGAATCACCTGACTGCTGATTGAGAACCGCCTCAGGCAGCCAAGCCTATACAACACCCCTAATCAGCCGCGATCCCAAATACTACAAACCCCAATACGAAAATACAATAACATAAACCCCTGTCACACCCTGGCCTGACCAAATATATAACGAAAACACAAAAATACAATGACCAAGGCGTGACAGGTAGGGGTAAAGTGACTATGCAAAGATAATAAACAGTGAGTAGCAGCAGTCTAAAAACACATGATCAAACATAATCAGTGTACGTTGGTGGTAGATCTGCAAACATGTGTATGTCCATATATATATAGTGACAGCAGCTGCTAGATATGCATGCATAAACCATTTTAAAAGAAGAACATTAAACAGTAGCATCTAGAAAATAGGCATACTAGGAAAAAGGGTAGAAAGGAAGAGAAGAGTAAAGGCCATATTTACTAGGTGATTAGTATGTGTACTTTACTACCTGTAAAGCAATACTCTGCATGTCTGGAACTCTGCGGATAGAGGTATTTTAAAATGAAAAGCTTAGCCAACAAGTAAGGCTAAATATCCACAAAACAGCTAGAGAGAGAGAATTTATTAAACCTCGACCCTGGATTATGTCTGTTTTTAAATCAAACGAGAGAAGTATGTCTGTGCATGTATGCATGGCTGTGTGCGTAAGTGTAGTGGGTCACAGATCAACTGGCCAGATCCCATGTGCTAGTCTAGTGTTGTCTAGTGTTGTTTGGATTGAGCCCTAAGCAAACCACAAACTGCTTACAGCTCCTGATACAAACACATGTTGGATCCCAGGCTTAGTCTTATGATCAGACCTCTCTGCGATCAGACCTCTCCATGATCAGACCTCTCCGCGATCAGACTCCGTGATCAGACCTCTCCATAATCAGACCTCTCCATGATCAGACCTCTCCACGATTAGACCTCTCCATGATCAGACCTCTCCATGATCAGACCTCTCCACGATCAGACCTCTCCATGATCAGACCTCTCCATGATCAGACCTCTCCGCGATCAGACTCCGTGATCAGACCTCTCCATAATCAGACCTCTCCATAATCAGACCTCTCCATAATCAAAGAATATAACTAACCCCATAGAGGTGCATATATTACTAGTATACATTTCATTTTGTACTCAACCCTGCCTATTAGTCCAGTGCAGATGTTTTTATCTCAATATTAAATCATTTCTGAGCAACAATTAAGTACCTTACTGGGATTGTTTTACATCAAAATGGTAAAAAGAAAAGAAAATAAAGACTTTTGGGACTGTCTGGGGAGGGGAAAATGGAAAACTAGCTGTTATTGGCTGAGAGGTTTGGAACTGTCTTTCATAACTAATTTACCACATGGTGATGTCACCAGGCAGGCCAAAACTCCATCCCACCAAAACAGGCTGCAATTTCAGGTGGTCTTTTCAAACAGCTCAACACTAAAAGGCCATTATCATCATTTTCACAACTTCACAGTATTATTCCAACCTCATATAGGGGAAATGTATACAAAACAAAGGTACAACATATTTTTGACTGCACTGGTCCTTTAACAGTGACGGTGGGATCCATCTCTCAGCAGGCCTCAGAGGGAAAGCCCAGCATATACCTGGACTTACACAGTTAACCTGACATTTGTCCTCTTCCAAAAACAAATATTTAGTCCATTAAACATAAACACCTGTCATCATGATGCTTCCCCATTCCTTTCCCTCCTCCTCCTCTTTATCCCTGTTTATTGCAGCAGCTGCGTGTTCTCAACTTCAGTGTATTGATTAAACTTTTAAAAGGCTGCCATTTAACCCAGGGAAGGACATCAGGAAGATGAATTTGCGTCAACGTTCATCTGTTTGCTTTTCAATAGCCATTAATACTCTTCACATCCACACGGCCTGTCAGGGAAAAGCACCCTAGTTTTTATCAAGGCAGAGGCTGGGGAGCAGCAAGGGAGGGAAGAGAGAGGGGGGAGTGAGAGAGGGAGAAGGAGCGAGAGAGGGATTGAGTGAGGGGGAAAGGCAGGGCAAACTGCATACAAAACAGACCTAGAGGAAATGCTTGAGTTCTACAAGGCCTAAAGTATACGATGAACCTACAGTACACCATGACCCTACAGTACACCATGAACCTACAGTACACCATGAACCTACAGTACAGTACACCATGAACCTACAGTAGAGTATACCATGGCCCTACAGTACACCATGACCCTACAGTACACCATGAGCCTACAGTACAGTACACCATGAACCTACAGTACACCATGAACCTACAGTACAGTACACCATGAACCTACAGTACACCATGAACCTACAGCACAGAACACCATGAACCTACAGTACACCATGAACCTATAGTACAGTACACCATGAACCTACAGTACACCATGAACCTACAGTACAGTACATCATGAACCTACAGTACACCATGAACCTACAGTACACCATGAACCTACAGTACAGTACACCATGAACCTACAGTACAGTATACCATGACCCTACAGTACACCATGACCCTACAGTACACCATGAACCTACAGTACAGTATACCATGACCCTACAGTACACCATGACCCTACAGTACACCATGAACCTACAGTACAGTACACCATGAACCTACAGTACACCATGAACCTACAGTACACCATGAACCTACAGTACAGTACACCATGAACCTACAGTACAGTATACCATGACCCTACAGTACACCATGACCCTACAGTACACCATGAACCTACAGTACAGTATACCATGACCCTACAGTGCACCATGACCCTACAGTACACCATGAACCTACAGTACAGTACATCATGAACCTACAGTACACCATGAACCTACAGTACAGTACACCATGAACCTACAGTAGAGTATACCATGACCCTACAGTACACCATGAACCTACAGTACACCATGAACCTACAGTACAGTACACCATGAACCTACAGTAGAGTATACCATGGCCCTACAGTACACCATGACCCTACAGTACACCATGAGCCTACAGTACAGTACACCATGAACCTACAGTACACCATGAACCTACAGTACAGTACACCATGAACCTACAGTACACCATGAACCTACAGTACAGAACACCATGAACCTACAGTACACCATGAACCTATAGTACAGTACACCATGAACCTACAGTACACCATGAACCTACAGTACAGTACATCATGAACCTACAGTACACCATGAACCTACAGTACACCATGAACCTACAGTACAGTACACCATGAACCTACAGTACAGTATACCATGACCCTACAGTACACCATGACCCTACAGTACACCATGAACCTACAGTACAGTATACCATGACCCTACAGTACACCATGACCCTACAGTACACCATGAACCTACAGTACAGTACACCATGAACCTACAGTACACCATGAACCTACAGTACACCATGAACCTACAGTACAGTACACCATGAACCTACAGTACAGTATACCATGACCCTACAGTACACCATGACCCTACAGTACACCATGAACCTACAGTACAGTATACCATGACCCTACAGTGCACCATGACCCTACAGTACACCATGAACCTACAGTACAGTACATCATGAACCTACAGTACACCATGAACCTACAGTACAGTACACCATGAACCTACAGTACAGTACATCATGAACCTACAGTACACCATGAACCTACAGTACACCATGAACCTACAGTACAGTACACCATTAACCTACAGTACAGTATACCATGACCCTACAGTACACCATGAACCTACAGTACAGTACACCATGACCCTACAGTACACCATGAACCTACAGTACAGTACACCATGAACCTACAGTACACCATGAACCTACAGTACAGTACACCATGAACCTACAGTACACCATTAACCTACAGTACACCATGAACCTACAGTACACCATGAACCTACAGTACAGTACACCATGAACCTACAGTAGAGTATACCATGACCCTACAGTACACCATGACCCTACAGTACACCATGAACCTACAGTACACCATGAACCTACAGTACAACATGAACCTACAGTACACCATGAACCTACAGTACACCATGAACCTACAGTACAGTACACCATGAACCTACAGTATACCATGAACCTACAGTACAGTACACCATGAACCTACAGTACACCATTAACCTACAGTATACCATGAACCTACAGTACAGTACACCATGAACCTACAGTACACCATTAACCTACAGTACACCATGAACCTACAGTACAGTACACCATGAACCTACAGTACAGTATACCATGACCCTACAGTACACCATGACCCCTACAGTACACCATGAACCTACAGTACACCATGAACCTACAGTACAACATGAACCTACAGTACACCATGAACCTACAGTACACCATGAACCTACAGTACAGTACACCATGAACCTACAGTACACCATTAACCTACAGTACAGTACACCATGAACCTACAGTACAGTACACCATGAACCTACAGTACAGTACACCATGAACCTACAGTACACCATTAACCTACAGTACAGTACACCATGAACCTACAGTACAGTACACCATGAACCTACAGTACAGTACACCATGAACCTACAGTACACCATTAACCTACAGTACAGTACACCATTAACCTACAGTACAGTACACCATGAACCTACAGTACACCATGAACCTACAGTACAGTACACCATGAACCTACAGTACAGTATACCATGACCCTACAGTACACCATGACCCCTACAGTACACCATGAACCTACAGTACAGTACACCATGAACCTACAGTACACCATGAACCTACAGTACACCATGAACCTACAGTATAGTACACCATGAACCTACAGTACACCATGAACCTACAGAACACTGCGCACCTACAGTACATCATGGACCTACAGTACACCATGAACCTACAGTACACCATGAACCTACAGAACACTGCGCACCTACAGTACATCATGGACCTACAGTACACCATGAACCTACAGAACACTGTGCAAATATAGTACACCATGAACCTACAGTACACCATGAACCTACAGTACACCATGAACCTACAGTACACCATGAACCTACAGTACACCATGAGCCTAAGGTACACAGTGAATAAGTGAACATGTAAGACTATGTAGATACAATGCCTTCAGAACTATTACAATTGATTAATTTGTCTTTTTTTATCAATGATGTACACAAAATATTCTACCATCAAAGTGGAAGAAAAATTATAACATTTGTAAAAACATGAATGAAAAATAATACACTAATATATCTTGATTAGAGTCAATATGTGCTAGAATCACATTTGGCAGTGATTACAGCTGTGAGTCTTTCTGGGTAAGTCTCTGAGAGCTTTCCACACCTGGAATGTGAAATATTTGCCCATTATTCTTTTCAAAATTCTTAAATCTCTGATAAATTAGTATTTGAGTATCGCTAGACAACCATTTTCAGGTCTTGCCGTAAATTGTCAAGCAGATTTAAGTGAAAACTGTAACTCGGCCACTCAGGAACATTCTCTGTCTTCTTGGTAAGCAACTCCAGTATAAATCTTCCAGTGTCGGGGTGGGAAGCAGACTGAAGCAGGTTTTCCTCTAGGATTTTGCCTGTGCTTAGCTCCATTCCTTTTCTTTTTATCCTGAGAAATCCTCCAGTCCTTAACGATTACAAGCAGACCCATAACATGATACAGCCACCACTATGCTTGAAAATATGGCTATAATGGATTGACCCCAAACATAACACTGTCAATGTGCCTTTGAGCAAGGCACTTAACCCCTAATTGCTCCTGTAAGTCGCTCTGGATAAGAGTTTCTGATAAATGACAAAAATTTCAATGTAATGTCTATCCTTGAAAGCACATGAAAACAGTAATGAGAGTCCTAATGTCCACTAATGTTACCATGGTAACATGCCGACTACTAATCACCAGACGCAACGCGGCTAGGGGGGTGCTGTGTTTGACAGTGATTGATAGTTTTCCTCAGTACATTTCTAATTAAAAGAAAAAATAACTAGATATGGTGGATCAAACTTCTCTAACAACTGCAATTAGTGATTTGTCTGCTTTCGCTAATCGACCCGTTAATAAGAACGGTCGGTTGGTCGGCAAGTCACTCACTTTAAGTTTAGAACAGGATTCAATAACAAAAGATGTGTATATTAATCACCAGAGAGTAATCACTTTTGACATTGGAGGAAGGTATGATTAAATCAATGTATCTGAATACATGAAATAATAATTACCATGCAAAACAGCATGAAAGAGAGTGTGTAATGAACCTCATTGTCAGGTCAAACATACTCTTCCAACAAGAGAGGGTAGTACATGCTACACAGCCATGTTGCAAAGAACAACATGGGCAATATCCTCAAAACGGCTGTATATGGGTTATTTCTTCTTCATTTAGTGGTAAAGTTAGGGGTACAGTTATGTGATGTTCAAGGTGAGTTGTAGTAGTTAGTAGCATTTGTGATTAGAACTCACTGTGTTTCTGTCCTTTCTAGCATGACCAAATAAAGACAACTAAGAGGCTTCCAGCAGGAAGTAAAAACGGTATTACTGAAGTTAACAAATGTACTGTAAGACCTATTACCAACTAATGTGATTTTATTTTAATGGTGAAACAAGTGCAGTTACTACATGTCATGTTTATTCTAAAGTAAACAATGAGGACAACTGTATTATGGACTTCATGCATCAACGGGCAAAACGGCACATACCACACTAGCTGTCACTCAGCATTTCCCTCAAATAAAAGACGGCCATCAAACATGGCCAGAAGAGCAAACGCCACAGGAGCTGTTCACAAAAGGGTGACCAATTGTCACATAGAGAAAATATGCAAAATGTGAAAACGTGATAATGACTACTAAAATTGACAAAATATTGTGTTAAAAATAAAAAATTGTTACCATTACTACTTTATACTGAGACCAAAAACAAAAAATCCTACTTGGGTCATTCAAAAAAAAAGAAAAAATACTAGTTGTCGAAATCAACAAACACTTTGTATGAACATCATACGTGATCAGTGAACCACCTTTCAAAGACTTCTGTCTGACTTCTCCCTCTCAGATCACTGCCTGTCAGCCAGCTCACTTCATCCTACAACCACATCTCTCTCTCTGCTGGTCAGACATCAATTACCAGCTGCTGCCCTGAAACCGCCTGGCCACCTCCACGGTGACATATATCAATAGTAATCTGACGTGTGGCTGGTGCTGGAAACAGTCCCCCAAGGACACATCGAGCCCTGGACCGCCGACTGGCAGCACCTGCCTCACCGATGGGGACATAAGGGGCCACGTGTCAGTTAGCTCCTTCATCCTCTTCTCTGGCCCTCCAGACACCCAACACAACACTTATTAATCCACTTCCTGGTGCTGCTAAGTTACTGGTCTGTCTGTGCCACTGTTGCCACGGCTACCACCCTAGGACCCTATCATTATTATCCTCATTTCAGCTGTGATCCTGACGCCTGGTAGGCAGCTCTCTACCTGGGGCTCCCAACACTTCCTGGCTGGCTCGCCAAACACTGATCCGACATGACACGGTGACAGAAACCATGGGAGATGGGGATAACAGGGGAGAGAGGGGGCTGGAAATAAAAGAAGAAAAGAAGAAGGGATGAGGAAGAAAGAGAGGGAGAGATGGAGAGAGGTAGAGAGAGGGAATGATGGCATAGAAAACAGTGGAGAGAGAGGGAAATAAAAGAACAAGGGATGATGGAGAAAGAGAGAGAGAGAGAGAGAGAGAGAGAGGGAGAAGGTTGGTTGGAGTTGGCCAGCCAGGGCCCTTGTGGCGCAGGGTGTGCCCATCAACACGGATGAGTGTTAGCTGAGAGCAGTGTGTCACAACGATGGAGGGCTTGGATCACTCACATCAGGCCTTCATCTGACTGGAAGAGATCAATCTCCAGGCCTAATACAAAAGGACATGGTAAAATATCCTTTAACATGGGCCCTCCTCTTTGTCTCTCTTTCTCTTGTGTCAGTTAACTGGTATGTAACTCTGTTTGTCAGACCACTCTGTTGACCACTCTCTCATTTTCACCTCTCATTTCCTCTGTCCCTTGTATTCATGGTCAAAGCACGGTGTTAGGGATGGGTGATTTACTGACAATTGTATTCTACATAGCACATCGTATCTATATTGCTATATTTCATATGAGCACATCACATTATGACTTATAACAAAATATTACAATCATAAACATTTATATGGCAAAAATTCCAATTGTAATTGAACAAGAAATCCTTTGCTGAAAACCTTTTACAAAACGAATAGGTGACGCTGCATCTTTGAAAACAGCTAGTTATATACTGTAAGCAGAAACGAAGTGATGTTGCATGCTGTCTGGAATCAAAGGGGAACCACACGCCACACTATGACAGGGATTGTAAAGAAGGAAAACAGCCCATGGGAAGGACAGGTGATAGTAGGGTTGTGGTGTGTATCTCCCTCCCCCTGGCCTTGCCGTACCCACACATAGCTTTACTGTTACCCTACTCCTCTTGATTTACATGACATATCCCCCTCCATATGCAGGGAAGAGAAGGATGGAGGGATCGAGGTATGATTAACTGTCTATCTGTCCCTCACTGTGACTCTCCTCTCCTCCTTACTCCCCCTCTCTCTTTCTATTAAATTCTGCCCTCCCTCCGTCTCGCCCCCTCTTATTCTCTCTCTCTCCTCTCCCTCCTTCTCCCCCTACTCCTGAAATCCTCCCTCTCTCCCTACCCCTGACATTCTCCCTCTCTCCTTACATCCTCCCTCTCTCCCTACCCCTGAAATCCTCCCTCTCTCCCTACCCCAGACATCCTCCCTCTCTCCCTACCCCTGCCTGACATCCTCCTTCTCTCCCTACCCCTGACATCCTCCCTCTCTCCCTACCCGACATCCTCCCTCTCTCCCTACCCCTGCCTGACATCCTCCTTCTCTCCCTACCCCTGACATCCTCCCTCTCTCCCTACTCCTGACATCCTCCCTCTCTTCCTACCCCTGACATCCTCCCTCTCTCCCTACCCCTGACATCTTCCCTCTCTCCCTACATCCTCCCTCTCTCCCTACCCCTGACATCCTCCCTCTCTCCCTACCCCTGACATCCTCCCTCTCTCCCTACCCCTGACATCCTCCCTCTCTCCCTACATTCTCCGTCTCTCCTTACCCCTGACATCCTCCCTCTCTCCCTACCCCTGACATCCCCTTACTGTCCTCAGCCCCCTGCACATCATCTTATTGTCCTCAGCCCCTGACATCACCTTACTGTCCTCAACCCCTGACATCCCCTTACAGTCCTCAGCCCCCTGCACATTACCTTACTGTCCTCAGCCCCCTGCACATCCCCTTACAGTCCTCAGCCCCCTGCACATCCCCTTACTGTCCTCAGCCCCCTGCACATCCCCTTACAGTCCTCAGCCCCTGACATCACCTTACTGTCCTCAGCCCCCTGCACATCCCCTTACTGTCCTCAGCCCCTGACATCACCTTACTGTCCTCAACTCCTGACATCACCTTACTGTCCTCAGCCCCTGACATCACCTTACTGTCCTCAGCCCCCTGCACATCACCTTACTGTCCTCAGCCCCTGACATCCCCTTACTGTCCTCAGCCCCCTGCACATCACCTTACTGTCCTCAGCCCCTGACATCCCCTTACTGTCCTCAGCCCCCTGCACATCCCCTTACTGTCCTCAGCCCCCTGCACATCCCCTTACTGTCCTCAGCCCCTGCACAACCCCTTACTGTCCTCAGCCCCTGACATCCCCTTACTGTCCTCAGCCCCCTGCACATCCCATTACTGTCCTCAGCCCCCTGACATCCCCTTACTGTCCTCAGCCCCTGGCATCACCTTACTGCCCTCAACCCCTGCACATCCCCTTACTGTCCACAGCCCCTGACATCACCTTACTGTCCTCAACCCCTGCACATCCCCTTACTGTCCACAGCCCCTGACATCACCTTACTGTCCTCAGCCCCTGACATCACCTTACTGTCCTCAACCCCTGACATCACCTTACAGTCCTCAACCCCTGCACATCCCCTTACTGTCCACAGCCCCTGACATCACCTTACTGTCCTCAACCCCTGCACATCCCCTTACTGTCCACAGCCCCTGACATCACCTTACTGTCCTCAGCCCCTGACATCACCTTACAGTCATCAGCCCCTGACATCACCTTACTGTCCTCAGCCCCCTGCACATCCCCTTACTGCCCTCAGCCCCCTGCACATCCCCTTACTGTCCTCAGCCCCCTGCACAACCCCTTACTGTCCTCAGCCCCTGACATCCCCTTACTGTCCTCAGCCCCCTGCACATCCCATTACTGTCCTCAGCCCCCTGCACATCCCCTTACTGTCCTCAGCCCCCTGCACAACCCCTTACTGTCCTCAGCCCCTGACATCCCCTTACTGTCCACAGCCCCTGACATCACCTTACTGTCCTCAACCCCTGCACATCCCCTTACTGTCCACAGCCCCTGACATCACCTTACTGTCCTCAGCCCCTGACATCACCTTACTGTCCTCAACCACTGACATCACCTTACAGTCCTCAACCCCTGCACATCCCCTTACTGTCCTCAGCCCCTGACATCACCTTACTGTCCTCAGCCCCTGACATCACCTTACAGTCATCAGCCCCTGACATCACCTTACTGTCCTCAGCCCCCTGCACATCCCCTTACTGTCCTCAGCCCCTGACATCACCTTACTGTCCTCAACCCCTGACATCACCTTACTGTCCTCAACCCCTGCACATCCCCTTACTGTCCTCAACCCCTGACATCACCTTACAGTCCTCAGCCCCCTGCACATCCCCTTACTGTCCTCAGCCCCCTGCACATTCCCTTACTGTCCTCAGCCCCCTGCACATCACCTTACAGTCCTCAGCCCCCTGCACATCCCCTTACTGTCCTCAGCCCCCTGCACATCCCCTTACTGTCCTCAGCCCCTGACATCCCCTTACTGTCCTCAGCCCCCTGCACATCCCCTTACTGTCCTCAGCCCCTGACATCACCTTACTGTCCTCAACTCCTGACATCACCTTACTGTCCTCAACCCCTGCACATCCCCTTACTGTCCTCAACCCCTGACATCACCTTACAGTCCTCAGCCCCCTGCACATCCCCTTACTGTCCTCAGCCCCCTCCACATGACCTTACTGTCCCCAGCCCCCTGCACATCCCCTGACAGCTAGAATTATAACCCTGGTTCATCACTGCCCACCTGTCCAATAAGTCCAATAACCACAATCTTTACTTGCCACACACCCTGGGACTCTATTACTTTATTGACGTGTAATCTTCATAAGGCGAGAAATATTGAGCATGTAAGGTGGTTCTTAAGACATCTTCTCATATTATCTACATGAGGGTTGTAGGGCTAGGACCTGACAGCGCTAATTGTAATGGTACATGTTTCAGAGCACACAGGATATTGTGTGCTTGGCTGGACCAGCAAGCCCCAGCTGTGGTATGTAGGGGATGGATGTCAGCTCAGGGCATTGGAATTAATTAAGTAAAATATTATAGAGCGCACATCACAACGCTGATACCTTAGATCGCTTCATTTGTATCCTGTAGGCGCTTGGAGGCAGCTTAGCCAAAACAGCTAATAGTAACAACAAAATAACTGTAGCATAACACAATGGATGACCTGCTCTATCTGAGAAAGAAAAAACAAAAACTGGATAGAAACAAATGCTAGGGCGCTGCCTGAAAGTACTGTTTAAAGTTCAGTGGATATCAGCTGTTTGTGTATCAGTGACTTGAGCAGTTCCTGGGCCAAGATTCTGGACCAAGATGTCACAGTGGGTTAGTGATAGTGACAGGCAGTAAGGGAAGGCCTTGAGGTTCTGTTCTCTCTCCTCAAGGTTATCTTCATATCCTCCTCTCAGAGCCTCCATTAAGATCTACTGCCTGCCCGCTCCAGTACCAACGCAGCGCATCGCACTCTCGGAAAACACATAATAGATTATATAGTGAATGTCTTCTGACAGTACTCTGAAAAGCTCAAAATAATAGTATTTAACTTATACCTGGTGGAAGTCTATGTATGAAAAAATATATGGTGTTCATTTTTCTTTCTGTCGATACAAGTGTCAAAAAGCATTAAATACACATGCCATGCCAGCCCAGCCCAGAGTCATATCCTGAAGCCATCCACATCTCAGGGTCAGAGTGCGGAAACAAAAGACCACCACCCAGCGAGACATGCATGCGTGTTCACTCCAATTAATCTAATTTCATGCCATTTTCACTTTTCCACCGCCATCCGATTACCCCTGAATCAGGGTTCACCCTGGAGTCCTCGGACGTAGCTAGAGGAGAGACAACTGAACCAGGCTCCTGAGGGTTGCCAGTTAGCACTGGATTAATGGTGTCAAGTGGAAAGAGGGTTTTTGATCTTTCTCAGGAGGCTACCCCCTGTGAATTGTATCCAGGCCTTCAGAAGTGCTCATATCATTCCATACTTAAGTCCCTGTAATACCCCTAAAGTCACTATTATTTTCCTGACTTTCAGTTACAGTATATATCACTTTTTGTTTTAGCAGTTGCTGGTTAAGATTGCTGGTTAAGATTGCTGGTAGCTTGACTCACCGCACTGTGATTTCCAAGCCACCAAATGCAGCTGTTTTCACATGTGGACACATGAATATGGTGGTTAAAAAGTGACAAAGTGTCCCTTTAAATGCAGGTATCATGTATTGTCTACTGGCTCATACATCATTGAGGTCAATCAGAAGGGTTGGTTTTTGAAAAGGAAATGCATCCTTAGCAGAGGTGAAAAGCACTCGTTAAAAATCAATCTGGAATAAATTCAACCATCTGACCTAAATGACTCAGACGTCAACCCAATCATCTCGCAGCCACATGACATGTCAGAAACGATCTACCAATCAAATGATGACAGTAAAATAACTTGTCTGCTCGTATTAAAGTGACGGGGAAACCTGTTCCTTTTGTTTAAAGCCATTTAGTCAGCGAGTCGTTGTGACAGATTAAAAGGTTGTTTTGGATGCTGTACCATTGGACTGACTTTGCTCTCTCTTTGTTCTGGTGAAGCAGGAATGTTGACATTGGTTATTATGAAAGACCTAATTCCTCCTTTAACTCAAGCTACCTATTCTAATCCAAGACATTAATAATACCTCAAGCACTTCATTTGACCACACAACCTCTATAGACATTGACATTGTGATTGGCTATTCAAATAAGACACACCTCTGATTTGTTAAGTAGGAGAGCCAAGCACAAATACAGGCTAAGATATTAGGCATTTTTAGCTCCCCTTGCATCCATCCATCCAGGAGATGATGGACCACCTCTCTTTCCAAGGCAACGGGTCCCAACGAGGATTTCACATCGCCCCTGATGCAATGAATAATCCACACAGCAGTTAATGTGAGCTATGCTGATACTCCCACCATAGTCTGTGTTCAGACATCACAGCTTAGTATTTGCTGATTGTATATTGAAGCCATGGCCAGTTAACAATAAATCACTGGATTCACCAGCCAGAGAGAAAAGCAGTTTAGACAACATCCCAATGACAACGGCCCAATGACAACGGCCCAATGGTAATTGACAGATGAGTTGAGCTCCTTCCACCACATTAGCTCTGGAACACTGAGACTGAGCTGGGAATGGTGGTTGTGTGTGTGTGTTCGTTCGTGCGTGCGTGCTAGTGTGTTTGTGTGTGTATGGGTGTCCTAAACTAAAGATGTGTGTGTGTCGCTAAACTAAAGATGCTGTAGCTGAGTGTTTAGTGAGTGTGATTGAGAAGTAGTACTCAATTAATGTAGAACATGTTAACTCTGAATGAATTCACAGTTCATTAAGACAAATCAGGCAACACAAAATTAAATTCTATTTGATCATTTCTAACTCACATACTCATCATAGCTGTTTTATTTGATGAACTTCTCTACATAAAGATAATTTTCCAATGACCTAGTTTTAGGATGGCTTTAATAATGCTATCAGAGTTCACTGAATCCTCTGTCCTTTCAGCGTGACAAGTGACAAGTAACCTAGCAACTACCAAAACATTAGAAGCTCTTCATCCTCTTCGTGAAGGGTAGAAAGAACATTACACCGGCTCACACTACACACTATGTCATCCCCTTCACAAAGGAGAAACTGGAGGACCCATCGATCCTGCCGTATAGATATCTGGCTAGCGTCCACCGTCATTCATTACCCTGATAGACTCCCCTGTTGCCAAACCGGGGAGAGAAAACCGCTGCAGACCTGCGCTAGCTAACTTCTGGCAGGGACTAGAAGTAGTACTGGGAAACACTAGACCACATCTCAAATGTCCTCTGGGCACGGTCACAAATCACGGTGGAACATGAATAATAGTTTGACTTGCGTTAGCAATCAGCTTTGAGAGATGGTTTCTAACAGCAATGTGGCCTATCCATTAGATATATATTCTGTCTATTCAATATCACTGAGACTGAGGCTGACCAGTAATATCAGGAACTGGGCCAGGTTCAGAGGAACCACAGGGATGTTACTGCAGAGTGGATTGGGCCTGGGTTGACATGAATTCATGTCCTTGTCTGTCTATCTCACTGACAGTTTCTCAGTTGATTCCCTGGTATCGTTTCACCGTTCCCGGTGTTGGGCTTGTATAAGACTAACTGAGTGTGTCCAATAGTCATTGTCATGGTAAATCACATGGGCTTGTCTGTAATGGTCATGGAAGATAAAGATTTAAGAGGATGGGTGTTCCAACACTGCTCATAACAGTCATAACAGTATCTGGAATGAAACATTTCATTTGTTCTCTAAACTGTTTATTGTTGTGTATTGTGTTTTATTCAGCACATCTTCCACTTGACTTAAACACGTCTTAAAAGGAAATATCATAAAGGAAAAACGTTTACTTTTATATTATTATAAGTGAGAATTATTTTTACAAATATCTTTTAAATGAAATCCCAAATAATCTTGACACACAACTTGATGGTGTCATCTTTCCACTTGAAGTTATACCTGTATACTTTCAACTTCAGTTTTCAGAACTAGGCACCTCAAGAGACTCGTTCGACTACATCAAACAGCAAGGTAAAAAACAATAGTGTCACCGACATTTCCCCCAAACCTAGCACAAACAGAATTATTCAGAAGGAGAGAGAGAAGAGAGAGAGGGGGTGCCATCCACAAACTGAAAGATAATGACACTTGGTGGAAGGCAGCGATCTCAAAGCAGTTTAAAGCTGCATGCCATGGCAGAGTTCAGCAGTTGAAACTGTCAATGAAGTTAAGGTTTTAATCTAGCCGAGCCCCAGCCTCCTCATCTCTTACAGAGAGAAAGAATGTCCTGTGAGTTCCAGCCTGCGTCCCAAATGGCACCTTAATCCATATATATTGCACTCCCTTTTTTTACCAGAGCCATATGAGCCCTGTTCAAAAGTAGTGCATTAAATTGGGAACAGGTTGTAATGTGGGATGCAATCCCATTGAGTTCCAGTTCTCTCCTGGATAATAACAGCGATATTCAAGGCATGCCTCCAAAAATGAAATCTCATCATAATTTCTCCGGTGAGGAGAGGACAGAGGAGTGTCGTGTGTTTTGGACGTGTGGTGAGGGATTGCGATGCCCGCTTCCCCCTCACTCTCCCTCCTCTCATCCATCTCCATAGCCCAGCACTAATGGGTATTCATGTTGCAGAGCCAATCCACTGCTGGGAGGAATAAGATCACATCACATCCCCCCGATAAAGGCAACAGAGCCACGCCTCACAGAGGGACAGCAGATATACCACAGAGAGACAGTAAAACTATACCACAGAGGGACAGCAGATATACCAGAGGGACAGCAGATATACCACAGAGGGACAGTATATATACCACAGAGGGACAGCAGATATACCACAGAGGGACAGCAGATATACCACAGAGGGACAGTAGATATACCACAGAAGGACATTAGATATACCAGAGGGACAGTAGATATACCACAGAGGGACAGTAGATATACCACAGAAGGACATTAGATATACCAGAGAGGGACAGCAGATATACCACAGAGGGACAGTAGATATACCACAGAGGGACAGTAGATATACCACAGAGGGACAGCAGATATACCAGAGGGACTGTAGATATACCACAGAAGGACATTAGATATACCAGAGGGACAGCAGATATACCACAGAGGGACAGCAGATATACCACAGAAGGACATTAGATATACCACAGAGGGACAGTAGATATACCACAGAGGGACAGTAGATATACCACAGAGGGACAGTAGATATACCACAGAGGGACAGTAGATATACCACAGAGGGACAGTAGATATACCACAGAGGGACTGTAGATATACCACAGAGGGACAGTAGATATACCACAGAGGGACAGTAGATATACCACAGAGGGACAGCAGATATACCAGAGGGACTGTAGATATACCACAGAAGGACATTAGATATACCAGAGGGACAGCAGATATACCACAGAGGGACAGCAGATATACCACAGAAGGTCATTAGATATACCAGAGGGACAGCAGATATACCACAGAGGGACAGTAGATATACCACAGAGGGACAGTAGATATACCACAGAGGGACAGTAGATATACCACAGAGGGACAGTAGATATACCACAGAGGGACAGTAGATATACCACAGAGGGACAGTAGATATACCACAGAGGGACAGTAGATATACCACAGAGGGACAGTAGATATACCACATATACCACAGAGGGACAGCAGATATACCAGAGGGACAGCAGATATACCACAGAGGGACAGTAGATATACCACAGAGGGACAGTAGATATACCACAGAGGGACATAAAATATACCACAGAGGGACAGCATATATACCACAGAGGGACAATAGATATACCACAGAGGGACAGTAGATATACCACAGAGGGATAGCATATATACCACAGAGGGACATTAGATATACCACAGAGGGATAGCAGATATACGACAGAGGGACAGCAGATATGCCACATAGGGACAGTAGATATACCACAGAGGGACAGTAGATATACCACAGAAGGACATTAGATATACCACAGAAGGACAGTAGATATACCACAGAGGGACAGCAGATATACCACAGAGGGACAGTAGATATACCACAGAGGGACAGCAGATATACCACAGAAGGACATTAGATATACCACAGAAGGACAGTAGATATACCACAGAGGGACAGCAGATATACCACAGAGGGACAGCAGATATACCACAGAGGGACAGTAGATATACCACAGAGGGACAGCAGATATACCACAGAGGGACAGTAGATATACCACAGAAGGACAGTAGATATACCACAGAAGGACAGTAGATATACCACAGAGGGACAGCAGATATACCACACAGGGACAGTAGATATACCACAGAGGGACAGTAGATATACCACAGAGGGACAGCAGATATACCACAGAGGGACAGTAGATATACCACAGAAGGACAGTAGATATACCACAGAGGGATAGCAGATATACATGACTGGCAGCTGCTCTCTGTGTTTGAAGCTGTGCGTCACAGAACACAAATAGACCCTAATGAAACGTATTCAATCAAAACCTGGAACCAGATATAAAATTGGAAAGGAGACAGTGGCAGCAAAGTGAAAACAAACCTAAACGGAATAGGAATACAAACATGATTCTCGCAGCAAGAAAATAGACCTACTGTTTATGAGTTATATGCCTAAAAACCTGGTTATTGGTTAAGGACCCAAACAAAGTCCCATATATGCTGACTCCAGATGATTAAAACATATTAACCCACAGAAACTTGTTTTGGAAATCAAAAGCACATGACGGTACACTACATCAAAAAAGCCAAAGTTATTAATACACAGGATTTTTGGGGGAAAGGAATCAGCCCTGTTCGCCCATTATATATTCTTGGCATCCATTCTAAGTGTAGCTCGAAGGTGGAAATAAGTGATCACGATGGCTATTTCTTTCTTTATGAGAGCTCATTACATCCCTGTGTTGTGAGTTATAGGTCCATGTTACATCCATATCTCTAATGGCTTTAAAACTGATCTTTAGCACCTCATCAGCTGCACAAACTGGCAAACACCTCAAAGGATATAAGACTTAGTGACAAGTACTTGTGAGAGACTTTTATGAACTCATTTCTGGCGATTAAAGCAATATGATTTTATATTGTCCGAGTGTGTCAGTGTGTTACCCATAGAGGCAACCTCAGTCAACATTGTTGTTGGAGGATTATACTGTAGCAATGTGTGGATAACTTCACTTGTCATTCTGCATAGTCATTATCCAGTTACACATCATTAAGGAAGTGTATAGTCTGTCGGATCTCAGACCGCCAAATGTCGATGTCCACATTATTGTATTTATCACCTACTTGATTATAATAGACACAAGACCAAAAGTAGAACTACACTGAATTGACATGCGCTCAAGAACTACAGTTCAGGCAGTTCCGTTTCAGTGTGTGGTATTACTCTCTCCTTATTACCATCCTTAAGGCCTTCATGATACTATACAGTACCTAATTCACATACAGTGTGTACTGTAGGGCCTACTGTAAACATATGTCTGGATGCCTTGCAATAGACATACACAGTGGACTGACTTGACTTAAACACTTTTGCTCCAAGGGGAGCATAGGTCATCCATAAACTTCCTCCAGCAGGCTCAGTGTTGTGTGGTTTGAATAGTAAGGGTTACTCTCTATGCTCCTTCCATATTCCTCATACAGTGCCTTCGGGAAGTATTCAGACCACTTGACTTTTTCCACATTTTGTAACGTTGCATCCTTATTCTGACATTTATTAAATCGTTTTCTTCCCCTCATCAATCTACACATATAATGATAAAGCAAAAATAGGTTTCGATAAATGTTTGCAAATGTTTTACAAATAAAAACTGCAATATCACATTTACATACAGTTGAAGTCAGAAGTTTACATACACTTAGGTTGGAGTCATTTAAAGCTCGTTTTTCAACAACTCCACAAATTTCTTGTTAACAAACTATAGTTTTGGCAAGTTGGTTAGGACATCTACTTTCTACATCTACTTAAGTCATTTTTCCAACAATTGTTTACAGAAAGATCATTTCACTCACCGTATCACAATTCCAGTAGGACAGAAGTTTACATAAACAGAAGTTGACTGTTTATTGACTGTTTAAATCAATCCCAGAACAACAGCAAAGGATCTTGTGAAGATGCTGGAGGAAACAGTTACAGAAGTATCTATATCCACAGTAAAACGAGTCCTATATCGACATAACCTGAAAGGCCGCTTAGCAAGGAAGAAGCAACTGCTGACAAATATCATACTTTTTGGAGAAATGTCCTCTGGTCTGATGAAACAAAAATAGAACTGTTTGGCCATAATGACCATCTTTATATTTTGAGGAAAAGGGGGAGGCTTGCAAGCCAAAGAACACCATCCCAACCGTGAAGCACGGGGGTGGCAGCATCATGTTGTGGGGGTGCTTTGCTGCAGGAGGGACTGGTGCACTTCACAAAATAGATGGCATCATGAGGGGAAGGAAAATTATGTGGATATATTGAAGCAACATCTCAAGACATCAGTCAGGAAGTTCAAGCTTGGTCGCAAATGGGTCTTCCAAATGGACAATGACCCCAATCATGCTTACAAAGTTATGGCTTAAGGACAACAAAGTCAAATTGGAGTGGCCATCACAAAGCCCTGACCTCAATCCTATAGAAAATATGTGGGCAGAACTGAAAAAGTGTGTGCGAGCAAGGAGACCTACAAACCTGACTCAGTTACACCAGCTCTGTCAGGAGGAATGGGCCAAAATCCACCAACTTATTGTGGGAAGCTTGTGGAAGGCTACCTGAAACGTTTGACCCAAGTTAAACAGTTTAAAGGCAATGCTACCAAATACTAATTGAGTGTATGTATACATCTGACCCACTGGGAATGTGATGAAATAAATAAAAACTGAAATAAATCATTCTTTCTACTATTATTCTGACATTTCACATTCTTAAAATAAAGTGGTGATCTTGACTGACCTAAGACAAGGTATTTTTACTCAGCTTAAATGTCAGGAATTGTGAAAAACTGAGTTTAAATGTATTTGGCTAAGGTGTATGTAAACTTCCGACTTCAACTGTAAGTATTCAGCCCCTTTACTCAGTACTTTGTTGAACCACCTTTGGCAGCAATTACAGCTAGAAGCTTGGCACCCCTGTATTTGGGGAGTTTCTCCCATTCTTCTCTGCAGATCCTCTTAAGCTCTGTCAGGTTGGATGGGGAGTGATGCTGCACAGCTATTTTCAGGTCTCTCCAGAGATGTTTGATCAGATTCAAGTCCTGGCTCTTATTGGGCCACTCAAGGACATTCAGAGACTTGTCCCAATGCCACACCTGCCTTTTCTTTGCTGTGTGTTTAGGGTCGTTGTCCTGTTGGAAGGTAAACCATCGCCCCAGTCTGAGGTACTGAGTGCTCTGGAGCAGATTTTCATCAAGGATTTCTCTATTCTTTGCTCCGTTCATCTTTACCTCAATCCTGACTACTCTCCCATTCCCTGCCGCTGAAAAACATCCCCACAGCATGATGCTGCCACCACCATGCTTCACTGTAGGGATGGTGCCAGGTTACCTCCAGGCGTGATTTTTGGCATTCAGGCCAAAGAGTTCAATCTTGGTTTCATCAGACCAGAGAATCTTGTTTCTCTCGGTCTGAGTCTTAATGTGCCATTTGACAAACTCTAAGCAGGCTGTCATGTGCCCTTTACTGAGGAGTGGCTTCCACCTGGCCAATCTACCATAAAGGCCTGATTGGTAGAGTGCTGTAGAGATGGGTGTCCTTCTAGAAGTTTATTCCATCTCCACAGAGGAAATCTAGAGCTCTGTTAGAATGAGTATCGGGTTCTTGGTCACCTCCCAGACTAAGGCCCTTCTCCCCCGTTTGCATAGTTTGGCCAGGCAACCAGCTCTAAGAAGAGTCTTGGTGGTTCCAAACTTCTTCCATTTTAGAATGATGGAGGCCACTGTGTCCTGGGGGACCTTCAATGCTGCAGACATTTTTTGGTACCCTTCCCCAGGTCTGTGCCTCGACACAATCCTGTCTCGGAGCTCTACGGACAATTGCTTCGACCTCATGGCTTGGTTTTTGCTCTGACATGCACTGTCAACTGTGAGACCTTATATAGACAGGTGTGTACCTTTCCAAATGATGTCCAATCAATTTAATTTACCGCAGGTGGACTCCAATCAAGTTGTAGAAACATGGAAACAGGGTGCACCTGAGCTCAATTTCGAGTCTCACAGCAAAGGGCCTGAATATTTATGTAAATGAGGTATTTATGTTTTTTATGTTTAATACATTTGCTAAGATTTCTAAAAAACTGTTTTTGCGTCGTCATTATTTTGGGTATTTATTGTAGATTGCTGAGGATTTTAGAATAAGGCTGCAATGTAACAAAATGTGGTAAAAGTCAAGGGGTCTGAATACTTTCTGAAGGCACTTTATATTCCCCATTTGAACAACAGATTTTGTTCCGTACTGGTGGAAATGGTCCTGCTGTAATCATTATGAGATACAAGGAAATGTCTCTGAGAGCACATACTGAACCTTTAATTGGGCCTGCTAAGAGTGTTCTGTCTTCCCTCACGGCAGGTTTATGGAAAACATTTCCATACTCAGAGAAACTTAGGACGGTTGTATAAATGATGGAGACAAATAAGACAGTTGTATCAATGATGGAGACAAATAAGACAGTTGTATAAATGATAGACACAAATAAGACGGTTGTATCAATGATGGAGACAAATAAGACGGGTGTATAAATGATGGAGACAAATAAGATGATTGTATCAATGATGGAGACAAATAAGATGATTGTATCAATGATAGACACAAATAAGACGGTTGTATCAATGATGGAGACAAATAAGACGGGTGTATAAATGATGGAGACAAATAAGATGATTGTATCAATGATGGAGACAAATAAGACGGTTGTATAAATGATGGAGACAAATAAGACGGTTGTATAAATGATGGAGACAAACAAGACAGTTGTATAAATGATAGACAGAAATAAGACGGTTGTATAAATGATGGAGACAAATAAGATGGTTGTATAAATGATGGAGACAAATAAGACGGTTGTATCAATGATGGAGACAAATAAGACATGTGTATAAATGATGGAGACAAATAAGACGGTTGTATAAATGATGGAGACAAATAAGATGGTTGTATAAATGATGGAGACAAATAAGACGGTTGTATCAATGATGGAGACAAATAAGACATGTGTATAAATGATGGAGACAAATAAGATGGTTGTATAAATGATGGAGACAAATAAGACAGGTGTATAAATGATGGAGACAAATAAGACGGTTGTATAAATGATGGAGACAAATAAGACGGTTGTATCAATGATGGAGACAAATAAGACGGTTGTATCAATGATGGAGACAAATAAGACAGGTGTATAAATGATGGAGACAAATAAGACAGTTGTATAAATGATGGAGACAAATAAGACGGTTGTATAAATGATGGAGACAAATAAGACGGTTGTATAAATGATGGAGACAAATAAGACGGTTGTATCAATGATGGAGACAAATAAGACGGTTGTATCAATGATGGAGACAAATAAGACGGTTGTATCAATGACTTTCCCACATAAGTCTAACTAACCTACACTCTTAGGAAAAAAGGTTACAAAGGGGCTCTGCAGTTGTCCCCATAGTTTAGCAGTTTTTGGTTCCAGTTAGAACTCTTTTTGGTTCCAGGTAGAATTATTTTGGGTTCCAAAGGGTTCTACCTGGAACAGAAATTGTTTCTTCAATGGGGGCAGCCGAAGAACCCTTTTTGGATAGCACCTTTTTTTCTAGGAGTGTAGGATGAATCATGAGTGAGCTTGTTTGAACGTGCAGTTAGTGGTAAATAGACCTCATGACAGCTTATTCACATTCATTCTAAGGCTCGGATTGTAACTAAGTTAGTGACAGACATCCTTTGCTTCTGAGACAAAGATGGAGTTCGGCTAAATCATAGTCTGGTGCCATAAGCTACCTATCCAACAACAACAAAATAGCAAAAACAGTGATAATTTCCCAGGGCCCCTCTTCATAATGACTCATCCATCCTCAACAATATCAATTTATCAAGCATTACTGATCCACCCCATCCAGCTGTCTGATAATGAAGGGCGAGAGGGAGGAAGGAAGGGAGGGAAATGAGGGAGGGAGGGAAATGAGGGAGGGAGGGAGGACGGGACGGACAGAGGGAGGGAGAGAGGGAGGGAGGGCAAGACGGGGGGAGGGACAGAGGGAGGGATGGTGAGAGGGAAGGAGAGGGAGGGACAGAGGGACGGAGAGGAGAGGGACGGAGGGGAGAGGGAGGGGCAAGACAGAGGGTTCGAGGGAGGGATGGACGGAGGGAGGAATAGTTACCAGCAGGTGTATACACTACATGACCAAAAGTACATGGACACCTGCTTGTGGAACATCTCATTTCAAAATCATGGCCATTAATATGCAGTTTGTCCCCCTTTGCTGCTATAACAGCCTACACTATTATGGGAAGGCTTTCCACTAGATGTTGGAACATTACTACCAGGACTTGCTTCCATTCAGCCAAAAGAGCATTAGTGAGGTCGGGCACTGATGTTGGGCGATTAGGCCTGCCTCGCAGTTGGCGTTCCAATTCATCCCAAAGGTGTTAGACAGGATTGAGGTCAGGGGTCTGTGCAGACCAATCAAGAACTTCCACACCGACCTCGACAAACCATTTCTGTACGGACCTCGCTTTGTGCATGGGGGCATTGTCATGCTGAAACAGGAAAGGGACATGCCCAAACTTTTGGAAGCCCAGAATTGTCTAGAATGTCATTGTATGCTGTAGCATTAAGATTTCCCTTTACTGGAACTCAGGAGCCTAGACCGAACAACAGGCCCAGACCATTATCTCTCCTCAACCAAACTTTACAGTTGGCACTATGCATTCCGGCAGGTAGCGTTCTCCTGGCATCCATCAAACCCAGATTCGTCCATCGGACTGCCAGATGGTGAAGCGTGAGTCCAATGATGGTGAGCTTTACACCACTCCAGTCGACGCTGGGCATTGTGCATGGTGATCTTAGGCTTGTGTGAGGCTGCTCTGCCATGGAAGCTCAGTTCATGAAGGTCTCAAGGAACAGTTATTGTGCTGATGTTGCTTCCAGAGGCAGTTAGGAACTCGGTATTTCTACGCGCTACGGGATTCAGCACTCTGCAATTCCCCTTCTGTTAGCTTGTGTGGCCTACCACTTCGCGGCTGAGCCGTTGTTGCTTCTAGACATTTCCACTTCACAATAACAGCACTTACAGTTGACTGGGGCAGCTCTAGCAGGGCAGAAATTGAACGAACTGACTTGTTGAATGTCACTGACCTCTTCAGTACGGCCATTCTACTGCCTATATTTCTGGAGATTGCGATTTTATACACCTGTCAGCAACGGGTGTGGCTGAAATAGCCGAATCCACTAATTTGAAGAGGTGTCCACACACCACTTCTACATGTCCAAAACAATACTATATGTCCAACAACACGACATGTCCAAAACAATACTATATGTCCAACAACACGACATGTCCAAAACAATACTATATGTCCAACAACACGACATGTCCAAAACAATACTATATGTCCAACAACACTACATGTCCAAAACAATACTATATGTCCAACAACACTACATGTCCAAAACAATACTATATGTCCAACAACACGACATGTCCAAAACAATACTATATGTCCAACAACACTACATGTCCAAAACAATACTATATGTCCAACAACACTACATGTCCAAAAGTATCTCTGATTACCCACCTAAAATACAGTACTGATTACCCATCTAAATTACTGTACTGATTACCCATCTAAAATACAGTACTGATCCCCCATCTAAATTACATTACTGATTACCCACCTAAATGACAGTACTGAATACCCACCTAAATGACAGTACTGATTACCCACCTAAATGACAGTACTGATTACCCATCTAAAATACAGTACTGATTATCCATCTAAATGACAGTACTGATTACCCATCTAAATGACAGTACTGATTACCCACCTAAAATACAGTACTGATTACCCTCCTCTCTCTGCTCTGTCTCTCTCTCTCGCCTCCATCGCTTCCTTTCCATCCCCTTACCTCACTCTCCCCCGTCCACTTCTCACCCACAGCTCTGTCATCTAGCCACTCCCCTGTCTCTCCAGCGGGGCCTGACAGCCCATTCCTCATCATTTCCCTGTTTTGGCAAAACCCAACTCTCCCCCTAATGGTTCTGCTGCTCTGAACGCTTCCAGATGTTTGTTTATTTGTTGTGCCTCGACTGTAAAACAGTTTACTCTTAGTTTGGATGCTTTCCCAGGGATGGGATGTGTATGTGTGTGGGTGTGTGCGTGTGTTTGCGAGCGTGCACATATGTGTGTTTATTGAGTGCTGTAGAGCCACAAATCGCCCCCATGTGTAAAAAGCGAACTGCGAGGCAAACGTGAGAAGTCCCATGGGTGTCATTAGTGTGTGTGTGTGTGTGTGTGTGTGTGTGTCTGCGTATGTTAGAGGGTTTGAAGGCTTTGAAGGCTTGCTTTCCTCCAGGGTTTTAATAGCAGTTGTGCACCATATAAAATACATACATACTAAGCATCTGGAAGCAGTCCCAGAATGAGAGCATTAAGTTAGGCCTTATGGCATTTCTCTTTGTTTATTCTCTGTCTACTTAGCCGTTCATACACTGGGATCCCTTTCATTTAGGCCTGTCACTGTTGAAGAATGGACCACATCAAACAGTCTGGTCCATTAAAGAGACGTGGCTGATGCCCAAGACATATATAAATATGTAGAGAATCGGAACTTTTAACCGGGAAGAAGAAGGTTTATTTCAACTATAGAGTCCTGTACATAAATAACTCCATCAGAAGTAGTTGTTGTTGTTGTTGTCGTACATGTTTTACGCCTACAGATAACGACATCTAATAAACTGGGGATCCATCTCTGAGAACATTCTATTGTCAGATAATGACATGTTGTTGTTAAACTATTAAGCACGTTTGACAGGTTTTATTATAATTGTATATTACCTATAGTAAGTCATTATGAAGTAATGCTCCATTTAAACTCTTTAGGTATGTATTATTACATACTTAATAATAATCATTTGTCTATTAGGTATGTTGTGAGGACAAACTTCAGTCCGAGACTTCTCATTGGGAGATCAAATCCACAATGTTATGTACTCTGCTGGTGAGACACATTTTGACACAGTGCTCTGCTCCAAACATGAGGTGTCATCGAGAAGAGTTGCTTTAAATCTGGGACTGCCAGCCTGTCAGAGAGAGCTTAAACCAGAGCTGACAGTAGAGGAGGTCCCTAAGACCTCTACTAGGGACTCTGCTCCTCAGGACTCTCTCCTAAACTAGTCACTCTACTCCACTCTGTGTCATCCTGGCCTGCTCCAAGACACCACAGTCTCCCTCTCTCTTTACTCCCTCTCCTAGCCTCTTGTTTTTAGTCAGTAGCGTGCTTCCTCTCTCCTCCCCCTTCCTCTATTGTCTCCCAGGCTCACTCTTTCTATTCTCTCTCTCTCTGTGTTTCTCTCTCTGTGTCTCTCTCGCAGTGTCTCTCTCTCTGTGTCTCTCTCTCTCTGTGTCTCTCTCTCTGTGTCCATGCTCTCCACCTGGGCACTGACCTGCAACCGTTGGCTCCTCACTGGAGCTCTAGACTGCAGTAATTACTAGTGGCAGGTGAAACCCGGACTTCACCAAAGAAATCGGTAATACAGACATTGTCATCCTGCAAGAAACCTGGTATAGAGGAGATGGACCCACTGGTTGCCCTCTAGGTTACAGAGAGCTGGTAGTCCCATCCACCAAACTACCAGGTGTGAAACAGGGAAGGGACTCAGGGGGTATGCTAATTTGGTATAGAGCAGACCTAACTCACTCCATTAAATTAATCAAAACAGGAACATTCTACATTTGGCTAGAAATTCAAAAAGAAATTATCCTAACAGAGAAAAATGTCCTCCTGTGTGCTACCTATATCCCCCCACTAGAATCCCCATATTTTAATGAAGACAGCTTCTCCATCCTGGAGGGGGAAATCAATCATTTCCAGGCCCAGGGACATGTACTAGTCTGTGGTGACCTAAATGCCAGAACCGGACAAGAACCTGACACCCTCAGCACACAGGGGGACAAACACCTGCCTGGAGGTGACAGCATTCCCTCCCCCATATGCCCCCCTAGGCACAACTATGACAACATAACCAACAAAAACGGGTCACAACTCCTGCAGCTCTGTCGCACGCTGGGTATGTACATAGTCAACGGTAGGCTTCGAGGGGACTCCTATGGTAGGTACACCTATAGCTCATCTCTTGGCAGTAGTACTGTAGACTACTTTATCACTGACCTCAACCCAGAGTCTCTCAGAGCGTTCACAGTCAGCCCACTGACACCCCTATCAGACCACAGCAAAATCACAGTCTACTTAAACAGAGCAATACTCAATCATGAGGCATCAAAGCCAAAGGAACTGAGTAACATTAAGAAATGCTATAGATGGAAGGAATGCAGTTTGGAAACCTACCAAAAAACAATTAGGCAACAACAAATTCAATCCCTCTTAGACAATTTCCTGGGTAAAACGTTCCACTGTAATAGTGAAGGTGTAAACTTGGCAGTAGAAAATCTTAACAGTATATTTGACCTCTCAGCTTCCCTATCAAATCTAAAAATCTCAAATAGAAAACCAAAGAAAATTAACAATAATGACAAATGGTTTGATGAAGAATGCAAAAATCTAAGAAAGAAATTGAGAAACCTGTCCAACCAAAAACATAGAGACCCGGAAAACCTGAGTCTACGCCTTCACTATGGTGAATCACTAAAACAATACAGAAATACACTACGGAAAAAGAAGGAACAGCATGTCAGAAATCAGCTCAATGCAATTGAAGAATCCATAGACTCTAACCACTTCTGGGAAAATTGGAAAACACTAAACAAACAACAACACGAAGAATTATCTATCCAAAATGGAGATGTATGGGTAAACCACTTCTCCAATCTTTTTGGCTCTATAACAAAGAATAAAGAGCAAAAACATATACATGATCAAACACAGATCTTAGAATCAACTATTAAAGACTACCAGAACCCACTGGATTCTCCAATTACATTGA
This sequence comes from Oncorhynchus kisutch, assembly GCF_002021735.2. NCBI lineage: Eukaryota > Metazoa > Chordata > Actinopteri > Salmoniformes > Salmonidae > Oncorhynchus > Oncorhynchus kisutch. Next base: position 81,002,180 of record NC_034177.2, on the reverse strand, counting down.
AAGAGTTACAGGACAAAATAAAAACCCTCCAACCCAAAAAGGCCTGTGGTGTTGATGGTATCCTCAATGAAATGATCAAATATACAGACAACAAATTCCAATTGGCTATACTAAAACTCTTTAACATCATACTTAGCTCTGGCATCTTCCCCAATATTTGGAACCAAGGACTGATCACCCCAATCCACAAAAGTGGAGACAAATTTGACCCCAATAACTACCGTGGAATATGTGTCAACAGTAACCTTGGGAAAATCCTCTGCATTATTATTAACAGCAGACTCGTACATTTCCTCAATGAAAACAATGTACTGAGCAAATGTCAAATTGGCTTTTTACCAAATTACCGTACAACAGACCATGTATTCACCCTGCACACCCTAATTGACAATCAAACAAACCAAAATAAAGGCAAAGTCTTCTCATGCTTTGTTGATTTCAAAAAAGCCTTCGACTCAATCTGGCATGAGGGTCTGCTATACAAACTGATGGAAAGTGGTGTTGGGGGTAAAACATACGACATTATAAAATCCATGTACACAAACAACAAGTGTGCGGTTAAAATTGGCAAAAAACACACACATTTCTTCACACAGGGTCGTGGGGTTAGACAGGGATGCAGCTTAAGCCCCACCCTCTTCAACATATATATCAACGAATTGGCGAGGGCACTAGAAAAGTCTGCAGCACCCGGCCTCCCCCTGCTAGAATCCGAAGTCAAATGTCTGCTGTTTGCTGATGATCTGGTGCTTCTGTCCCCAACCAAGGAGGGCCTACAGCAGCACCTAGATCTTATGCACAGATTCTGTCAGACCTGGGCCCTGACAGTAAATCTCAGTAAGACCAAAATAATGGTGTTCCAAAAAAGGTCCAGTCACCAGGACCACAAATACAAATTCCATCTAGACACTGTTGCCCTAGAGCACACAAAAAACTATACATACCTTGGCCTAAACATCAGCACCACAGGTAACTTCCACAAAGCTGTGAACGATCTGAGAGACAAGGCAAGAAGGGCATTCTATGCCATCAAAAGAAACATAAATTTCAACATACCAATTAGGATCTGGCTAAAAATACTTGAATCAGTCATAGAGCCCATTGCCCTTTATGGTTGTGAGGTCTGGGGTCCGCTCACCAACCAAGACTTCACAAAATGGGACAAACACCAAATTGAGACTCTGCACGCAGAATTCTGCAAAAATATCCTCCGTGTACAACGTAGAACACCAAATAATGCATGCAGAGCAGAATTAGGCCGATACCCACTAATTATCAAAATCCAGAAAAGAGCTGTTAAATTCTACAACCACCTAAAAGGAAGCGATTCACAAACCTTCCATAACAAAGCCATCACCTACAGAGAGATGAACCTGGAGAAGAGTCCCCTAAGCAAGCTGGTCCTGGGGCTCTGTTCACAAACACAAACACACACTACAGAGCCCCAGGACAGCAGCACAATTAGACCCAACCAAATCATGAGAAAACAAAAAGATAACTACTTAACACATTGGAAAGAATTAACAAAAAAACAGAGCAAACTAGAATGCTATTTGGCCCTACACAGAGAGTACACAGCGGCAGAATACCTGACCACTGTGACTGACCCAAAACTAAGGAAAGCCTTGACTATGTACAGACTCAGTGAGCATAGCCTTGCTATTGAGAAAGGCCGCCGTAGGCAGACTTGGCTCTCAAGAGAAGACAGGCTATGTGCTCACTGCCCACAAAATGAGGTGGAAACTGAGCTGCACTTCCTAACCTCCTGCCCAATGTATGACCATATTAGAGAGACATATTTCCCTCAGATTACACAGATCCACAAAGAATTCGAAAACAAATCCAATTTTGAAAAACTCCCATATCTACTGGGTGAAATTCCACAGTGTGCCATCACAGCAGCAAGATTTGTGACCTGTTGCCACGAGAAAAGGGCAACCAGTGAAGAACAAACACCATTGTAAATACAACCCATATTTATGCTTATTTATTTTATCTTGTGTCCTTTAGCCATTTGTACATTGTTAGAACACTGTATATATATATAATATGACATTTGTAATGTCTTTACTGTTTTGAAACTTCTGTATGTGTAATGTTTACTGTTAATTTTTATTGTTTTTCAATTTATATATTCACTTTGTATGTTTTCTACCTCACTTGCTTTGGCAATGTTAACACATGTTTCCCATGCCAATAAAGCCCTTGAATTGAATTGAATTGAGAGAGAGAGAGAGAGTGTGTGTGTGTGTGTGTGTGTGTGTGTGTGTGTGTGTGTGTGTGTGTGTGTGTGTGTGTGTGTGAGGAGAGCATCTCTGTAGCGACATGGGGCTGTCAGACCTGCTAGCTACATCCCACCGACCAGGGCCATGTAGGTGCTAACACAGACACACATCCCTGGACCACAATTCATTGTCGTGCTGTAAGGAGTGAGGTGGAGTGAGGTGGACTGAGGCGGGGGACCTATAGAGGAGATGAGGGTTAAAGATGAGAGTTGTGTTATCGGAGGCTGCAGAGCGTCATAGACATAACAAATGGTGACTTTCGACCCACCACGGCCCAGACCTAGGAGGGAGGGAGAAATATCTCACATGTCAGATCCTCTCACCTTTTAACGGACTGTTCCATGTCCTGCCTGACGTTCACAAAGCATAGTTTCTCCCTGGCTGTGTCCCAAATGGCACCCTAGTCCCTATGGGTTTCCCTATGGGCCCTGGTCAACAGTAGTGCACTATAAAAGGAATAGGGGGCCATTTGGGACTCTCTCTGTCCCTCTCCCTACATCACAAGGAAATCTGCTGGTCAGTCACTGTGTAATTGATCTGTCCTTGGCACTGGGTGGGAGGAGGAGTGTGTGTGTGTGCATGGGTGAGTAAGTGTGTCTGTGCGCACGTGCGTGTGCATGTGTTTCTATATATATGTGTGTGTGTGTGTGTGTGTGTGTGTGTGTGTGTGTGTGTGTGTGTGTGTGTGTGTGTGTGTGTGTGGGTGAGTAAGTGTGTCTGTGCGCACATGCGTGTGCATGTGTTTCTGTGTGCGTGTGCGTGTGTGTGTGTGTGGGTGAGTAAGTGTGTCCGTGCGCACGTGCGTGTGCATGTGTTTCTATGTGTGTGTGTGTGTGTGTGCATGTGTTTCTATGTGTGTGTGTGTGTGTGTGTGTGTCTGTGTGTGTGTGTGTGTGTGTGTGTGTGTGTGTGTGTGTGTGTGTGTGTGTGTGTGTGTGTGAGGTGCTCACTGTTGACCTCTTGAGCTGGCCCTCTATGGAGTTGGGCGCATCACAGCGGCAGTGTTTAGAATGGCATAGATAAAGAGCATGCTTAAAGCTACTACCCTGCTGTGAGGTCTGGTACCATGGCCTCAGGGTTGCTCACACAACATCTCTACAGACACGAACAACCCTGGCCACTGCAGCTACACGTTGAAGGATCTTCACCAGTATCTCACAGCAGGAAAATAATCTTGCAGTAACTGGAAATGTGAATATGTGGATTATAATAAAATTGTCATTTTTCTAGAGTTTGAAAAAAAATTGTTGGGGAAAATCTATTTAAAATTTTAGAGGAAACTACTGACTTCGGAAGCCTTTTTAAATCTTGAATACACTACAAGTTTTCATTTCCTGCAACAACAGGGTGATCAAATGAAGATCCAACCATAGGGTGGTGAACAGATAGCAGCACCAGCACATTTCAAATAGAATGGAATATAGTTTCTGTGTCTGTTCCTATGCACTGATATGTTTATTATGATCATTTACTGTAAGAAAGATGCATAAAAAATGTATGCTTCTGATATTAACGCTATTGTATAGCAAATGCTTCCCATCAATATAATAAAAACATATTCTCTGCTAAAACAGGGGCATCTTTAGAAATGCAGTACATGTTAATCCCTTCCACACATTAGATTGGAATAAGACATAATCAATGACTAGCATCAACAGATCAAGGAGGGTTGACATACACACTCCTACACATACATCAAATCAATAGTTTCAACCTAGATACACTTCAGCTTTCATCAACAACTCGAAGAGATGACAAAAGACAGACTATGATCTAATAGAAATCTAAAGTCCACTATTCTCTCACTCCAGGTAAATCAATAAGAAGAAAAACATGCATATTCGTTTTCATTATCAAAGGGCTTTCCCTTTAATGAACATCATTAAGATGAAGTCTAATAATATACACTGTACTGAAGTTGTTCATTCTCTATCTCATTCTATGATCAGTGTCTGGAGTAGAGGGGTCATCACATAGGGAGGAGAGATCTCTCTGGAGTAGAGAGAGGCCATCACATAGGGAGGAGAGAGCTCTCTGAAGTAGAGAGAGGTCATCACATAGGGAGGAGAGATCTCTCTGAAGTAGAGAGAGGTCATCACATAGGGAGGAGAGAGCTCTCTGAAGTAGAGAGGGGTCATCACATAGGGAGGAGAGATCTCTCTGGAGTAGAGAGAGGCCATCACATAGGGAGGAGAGAGCTCTCTGAAGTAGAGAGGGGTCATCACATAGGGAGGAGAGATCTCTCTGGAGTAGAGAGAGGCCATCACATAGGGAGGAGAGAGCTCTCTGGAGTAGAGAGGGGTCATCACATAGGGAGGAGAGAGCTCTCTGGAGTAGAGAGGGGTCATCACATAGGGAGGAGAGATCTCTCTGAAGTAGAGAGAGGTCATCACATAGGGAGGAGAGATCTCTCTGGAGTAGAGAGGGGTCATCACATAGGGAGGAGAGATCTCTCTGGAGTAGAGAGGGGTCATCACATAGGGAGGAGAGATCTCTCTGGAGTAGAGAGGGGTCATCACATAGGGAGGAGAGATCTCTCTGGAGTAGAGAGGGGTCATCACATAGGGAGGAGAGATCTCTCTGGAGTAGAGAGGGGTCATCACATAGGGAGGAGAGATCTCTCTGGAGTAGAGAGGGGTCATCACATAGGGAGGAGATATCTCTCTGGAGTAGAGAGAGGTCATCACATAGGGAGGAGATATCTCTCTGGAGTAGAGAGGGGTCATCACATAGGGAGGAGAGATCTCTCTGGTGTAGAGAGGGGTCATCACATAGGGAGGAGTGATCTCTCTGCAGTAGAGAGGGGTCATCACATAGGGAGGAGAGATCTCTCTGGAGTAGAGAGAGGTCATCACATAGGGAGGAGATATCTCTCTGGAGTAGAGAGAGGTCATCACATAGGGAGGAGAGATCTCTCTGGAGTAGAGAGAGGTCATCACATAGGGAGGAGAGATCTCTCTGGAGTAGAGAGGGGTCATCACATAGGGAGGAGAGATCTCTCTGGAGTAGAGGTCATCACATAGGGAGGATAGATCTCTCTGGAGTAGAGAGAGGTCATCACATAGGGAGGAGAGATCTCTCTGGAGTAGAGAGAGATCATCACATAGGGAGGAGAGATCTCTCTGGAGTAGAGAGGGGTCATCACATAGGGAGGAGAGATCTCTCTGGAGTAGAGAGAGGTCATCACATAGGGAGGAGAGATCTCTCTGGAGTAGAGAGAGGTCATCACATAGGGAGGAGAGATCTCTCTGGAGTAGAGAGGGGTCATCACATAGTGAGGAGAGATATCTCTGGAGTAGAGAGGGGTCATCACATAGGGAGGAGATATCTCTCTGGAGTAGAGAGAGGTCATCACATAGGGAGGAGATATCTCTCTGGAGTAGAGAGGGGTCATCACATAGGGAGGAGAGATCTCTCTGGTGTAGAGAGGGGTCATCACATAGGGAGGAGTGATCTCTCTGCAGTAGAGAGGGGTCATCACATAGGGAGGAGAGATCTCTCTGGAGTAGAGAGAGGTCATCACATAGGGAGGAGATATCTCTCTGGAGTAGAGAGAGGTCATCACATAGGGAGGAGAGATCTCTCTGGAGTAGAGAGAGGTCATCACATAGGGAGGAGAGATCTCTCTGGAGTAGAGAGGGGTCATCACATAGGGAGGAGAGATCTCTCTGGAGTAGAGGTCATCACATAGGGAGGATAGATCTCTCTGGAGTAGAGAGAGGTCATCACATAGGGAGGAGAGATCTCTCTGGAGTAGAGAGAGATCATCACATAGGGAGGAGAGATCTCTCTGGAGTAGAGAGGGGTCATCACATAGGGAGGAGAGATCTCTCTGGAGTAGAGAGAGGTCATCACATAGGGAGGAGATATCTCTCTGGAGTAGAGAGAGATCATCACATAGGGAGGAGAGATCTCTCTGGAGTAGAGAGAGGTCATCACATAGGGAGGAGATATCTCTCTGGAGTAGAGAGAGATCATCACATAGGGAGGAGAGATCTCTCTGGAGTAGAGAGGGGTCATCACATAGGGAGGAGAGATCTCTCTGGAGTAGAGAGAGGTCATCACATAGGGAGGAGATATCTCTCTGGAGTAGAGAGAGATCATCACATAGGGAGGAGAGATCTCTCTGGAGTAGAGAGAGGTCATCACATAGGGAGGAGAGATCTCTCTGGAGTAGAGAGGGGTCATCACATAGGGAGGAGAGATCTCTCTGGAGTAGAGGGAGATCATCACATAGGGAGGAGAGAGAGGTCAACAAATAGGGAGGACAGAACATCTCTACCATGTTTTTTAACATTTTCTTTACCTTTGTGGTTCTTGCCGTCTCTAGAGCCTCTGGGTAGAGGGGTGTAGAGTGTGGAGGAACTCTCAGACTTAGGGTCACCTGGGGCCTGAGGAAAGGAAACACACAGTCACACTTTACTATTTACTTTTTATTGTTTATTTCAATTTGTATATTTATCTACCTCACTTGCTTTGGCAATGTTAACACATGTTTCCCATGCCAATAAAGCCCCTTGAATTGAATTGAGAGAGAGAGAGTGGGGGGGGGGGAATAGATACAGATATATAAATATATATAAGGAGAGAGGTAGAGGGGTTTCATTGCTGTGCCTTATTATCCAAGTGCCATGAGTTATATTGATGAGGACAGGAAATGTTGAAGCTCCATTCCTGTGTCATGGTGAGGGAAGCCAGACGCCTGGCCAGATCAACCTTTCATTCCTGTGTCATGGTGAGGGAAGCCGGACGCCGGGCCAGATCACCTTTCATTCCTGTGTCATGGTGAGAGAAGCCGGACGCCGGGCCAGATCACCCTTCATTCCTGTGTCATGGTGAGGGAAGCCGGACGCCGGGCCAGATCACCTTTCATTCCTGTGTCATGGTGAGGGAAGCAGGACGCCTGGCCAGATCACCTTTCATTCCTGTGTTATGTTGAGGGAAGCAGGACGCCTGGCCAGATCACCTTTCATTCCTGTGTCATGGTGAGGGAAGCAGGACGCCGGGCCAAATCACCTTTCATTCCTGTGTTATGTTGAGGGAAGCAGCACACCGGGCCAGATCATCTTTCATTCCTGTGTCATGGTGAGGGAAGCAGGACGCCGGGCCAAATCACCTTTCATTCCTGTGTTATGTTGAGGGAAGCAGCACACCGGGCCAGATCATCTTTCATTCCTGTGTCATGGTGAGGGAAGCAGGATACCTGGCCAGATCATCTTTCATTCCTGTGTCATGGTGAGGGAAGCAGGACGCCGGGCCAAATCACCTTTCATTCCTGTGTTATGTTGAGGGAAGCAGCACACCAGGCAAGATCATCTTTCATTCCTGTGTCATGTTGAGGGAAGCAGCACACCAGGCCAGATTACTTTGATGTTCTGTCCCCCTCCTCTCCCCTTCCGGCCTTTTAATGGCCGGAGGGTGGTCTATGGCATCGAAGGCCTCATGACTACTGAGCCATGACCTGATGTAGGGGTCAAACCAAGGGCACACCACTCACTATGACACACAGGCCCTCTAACCCAAGCCCTAACTAACACACTTCTACTGCTATCTGACCACACACCAACAGATTGGCATGACAGCACCACTCTGTCTCTCCAAACATCTCTGCTACTGGCTTTCCTGTTTCAGAGTTCAATCCACTGGTCTCTGAGCTCTCAGCTCTTCTAAACAGGGGGCGTTTGTGTGTGTCACAATATTCAAAGGGTGTTTTCTAAACAGGTCACAAGTATTGTTGTTGTTATTCTTCTTCTTCTACTTCACATTTTTGTGCACCTTCAAGGACCCAAACATCCTGTTTAATTAGTCTTGTGTTCCCTGGACTTCTAGCTGTTTCAACAGGCAGTTCATCATGATGCAGTCCTATCTGATGCCTTAGCAGAAATACTCTCCTTTCCTCTCCTGCTGGGGGGAATTCACCAGGCTTTTAATCACTAAAGTGACAAATACATATTAGAGACGATTTGGTGCTGATATTCCTCTGGTGTAGCTGATTCTCTAGTCTACAGCCGACACGCACAACCTTGAGGAAGGAGACCACTGGACAATGCTAAATGAAAACACATTCTTCATTGGCGAGGAGAATGGTGTAAATTGAAAATGATCCCATAATGTGCTTTCAGATAGGATCTCAGAAGGTCATTCCAGTACAGGCCTGGGCTGGTCAACACATGCTTTATATCACTAGAAGAAAAAGAAGAGTGGGACAAATGATATCAACAAGTTCTGGATGTAATGACTTACTGGTAGGTTAGCGAATTAGAATGTAAACATCACAAATGATCCTGTCAACATAATACTTTATATTTCTCTTCTGGGGTCATTAGTTAGAGTGTTATAGTGATTGAATTTAGTTTTTTTACAGTGCCTTATCTTACAACCATTGATGTAGTGGTAAAATAATTGTAGGGTAAATACTGATCACTGTCAGTGGTGAGTAGATTAAGTCACCCACCAATGGGTTTTTCCATGATAGATAGGTAAAAGAGGAGGTTGGTGGCACCTTAATTGGGGAGTACAGGTTCGTGGTAATGACTGGAGTGGAATTGGTGGAATGGTATCAAATACATGAAACATATGGTTTTCAGGTGTTTGATGCCCTTCCATTTATCCACTACCACACCACAGCTTTAAGGTAGTATTATACTGTACCACACCACAGCTTTAAGGTAGTATTATACTGTACCACACCACAGCTTTAAGGTAGTATTCTACTGTACCACACCACAGCTTTAAGGTAGTATTCTACTGTACCACACCACAGCTTTAAGGTAGTATTCTACTGTACCACACCACAGCTTTAAGGTAGTATTCTACTGTACCACACCACAGCTTTAAGGTAGTATTCTACTGTACCACACCACAGCTTTAAGGTAGTATTCTACTGTACCACACCACAGCTTTAAGGTAGTATTCTACTGTACCACCTCTAACAACTATTCAAGGTAGTATTCTACTGTACCACACCACAGCTTTAAGGTAATATTCTACTGTACCACCTCTAACAACTATTCAAGGTAGTATTCTACTGTACCACATCTAACAACTATTCAAGGTAGTATTGGAGGTACTGGAAGTCTCTGCTCTTAGCTCTTCAATGTGTCAGTAGTGTCCTTTATATCCTAACATCCCTCAGTCAATAGGTTCTGACTATATAATAGGTCTGCGTCTTAGACATAGAATTACAACCGAAAGAACAACTAACCATTGATTTGAACGGATGTGAATGTCCGTTCTACCCAGTTCTAATTCTATGGTCTGAGAGGCAGCCCATAGAGCCTCAGAGCAATCTGCCTGCCTGGTTCATTTCCTGTCCTGCCTGTGAGATCACCGACCCTGGCCTCTGCAAGGTTGTGCTTCATTCAGAATTTAATAGAAAATGTCTCAAATTTCAATTTAATTCTTGAATTTGAAATGAAGTAGTAAACAAGATACAGAATTCCAATTTGATTTGAAGGAAATATAACTGAATTCAATGAAATTCAAATGCCTCTTCTATTCTACATTAGGTGTAGTCTATACAAATACGTAAAAAATATCAAACATGTCGTTATATACAGTACCAGTCAATAGTTTGGACACACCTACTCATTCAAGGGTTTTTCTTTATTTTGACTATTTTCTACATTGTAGAATAATAGGGAAGATATTAAAAATATGAAATAACACATAAGGAATCATGTAGGAACCAAAATAGTGTTAAAATAATCTAAATAGATTTTAGAATCTTCATAATAGCCACGATTTGTCTTGATGACAGCTTTGCACACTCTTGGCATTCTCTCAACCAGCTTCACCTGGAATCACACATTTGGACTCATCTGACCAAAAGACAGATTTCCACCAGTCTAATGTCCATTACTCATGTTTCTTGGCCCATGCAAGTCTATTCTTCTTATTGGTGTCCTTTAGTAGTGGTTTCTTGGCAGCAATTCGACCATGAAGGCCTGATTCACGTAGTTTGCTCTGAACAGTTGAAGTTGAGATGTGTCTGTTACTTGAACTCTGTGAAGCATTTATTTTGTCTGCAATTTCTGAGGCTGGTAACTCTAATGAACTTATCCTCCGCAGCAGAGGTGGTCCTCATGAGAGCCAGTGTCATCATAGCTCTTGATGGTTTTTGCGACTGCACTTGAAGAAACTTTAAAAGTTCTTGAAATTTTCTGCATTGATTGCCCTTCATGTTTTAAAGTAATGATGGACTGTCGTTTATCTTTGCTTATTTGAGCTGTTCTTGCCATAATATGGACTTGGTCTTTTACTAAATAGGGCTATCTTCTGTATACCAACACTACCTTGTCACAACACAACTGATTGGCTCAAACACATTAAGGAGGAAAGAAATTCCACAAATTAACTTTTAACAAGGCACACCTGTTAATTGAAATGCATTCCAGGTGACTACCTCATGAAGCTGGTTGAGAGAATGGCAAGAGTGTGCAAAGCTGTAATCAAGGCAAACGGTGGCTACTTTGAAGAATCTCAAATATAAAATATATTTGATTTAACATTTTTTGGTTACTACATGATTCCATATGTGTTATTCCATAGTTTTTATGACTTCACTATTATTCTACAATGTAGAACATAGTAAACATAAAGAAAAACCTTGAATGAGTAGGTTTGTCCAAACTTTTGACTGGTACTGTACATGTATATAAGACATTGTTGAAACAATTGATTTTCAGGAAAAACTCTGTATGCAAATATTATAAGATATTATAAACTCAGCAAAGAAAGTAGCATCCCTTTTTCAGGAGAGTCTTTCAAAGATAATTGAGGACCTGCCTGTTGTAAGGCAGGTCCTCACCAGACCTCACCGGGAACATGTCGCCTATGGGCACAAACCCACCGTCGCTGGACCAGACAGGACTGGCAAAAAGGGCTCTTCACTGGCGAGTCGCGGTTTTGTCTCACCAGGGGTGATGGTCAGATTCGCGTTTATTGTCGAAGGAATGAGCGTTACACTGAGGCCTGTATTCTGGAGCGGGATCAATTTGTAGGTGGAGGGTCCGTCATGTTCTGGGGTGGTGTGTCACAGCATCATCGGACTGAGCTTGTTGTCATTGCGTTACAGGGAAGACATCCTCCTCCCTCATGTGGTACCCTTCCTGCAGGCTCATCTTGACATGACCCTCCAGCATGACAATGCCACCAGCCATACTGCTCGTTCTGTGCGTGATTTCCTACAGGACAGGAATGTCAGTGTTCTGTCATGGCCAGCGAAGAGCCCAGATCTCAATCTCATTGATCACGTCTGGGACTTGTTGGATCGGAGGGTGAGGACTAAGGCCATTCCCCCCAGAAATGTCCAGGAACTTGCAGGTTTCTTGGTGGAAGAGTGGGGTAACATCTCACAGCAAGAACTGGAAAATCTGGTGCAGTCCATGAGGAGGAGATGCACTGTAGTACTTAATGCAGCTGGTGCCCACACCAGATACTGACTGTTACTTTTGATTTTGACCAACCTCCTTTGTTCAGGGACACATTATTCAATTTCTGTTAGTCACATGTCTGTGGAACCTGTTCAGTTTATGTCTCAGTTGTTGAATCTTGTTGTGTTCATACAAATATTTACACATGTTAAGTTTGCTGAAAATAAACGCAGTTGACAGTGAGAGGACGTTTCTTTTCATGATGTTTATTTCAAGAATCACTTACATTTTGTTCAATATGGGGAAATCTACATATTCCTGAATGCATTAGTTTAACTCTCAAGCTGACCCTTAAGCCTTGAATTCTGAAAAAAACATTCTGAATTGAGAACAACCCTGATCCCGTGTTCCTCTCCTGACCCCACAAAGACCCTCTTAATCCTGCTGCTTGTCCACAATGAATCTTCCTACCAGTCACCACCCACAGACTGAGATGAGGGTTGGGGGAGGTAGGGAGGTAGGGGGTGGATAGGAGGCAAAGTTCTGGGGTGGCCCCTCATTACGGGTCGGCAGGGATGGCAATCAGGTGCAGCACCCCAAAAGTGGTCCATTGTCAACATCAGAGCATTGCTGCGACCCCCCCTCCAGCTGCACCTGACGCCTTCTACGCCCCTTCTCCCTCCCTACCACCCCATGCCACGTCAACTGATCAAACATCCACCCTCCCTTCCCTCTATCCCTCCTTCCCTATCCACCATCACCCCACCTGCAGAACATTCATCAGCCAGTTCTCCCTCTCTTTTTATCTCTCCCTCTCTCTCTTTGCAATGATCTCTGTCCTCTCGATCTATTCCTCTTTCTCTCCCTCTCTCTCCCACCCCCCCTTCTTTCACTCTCTCCCTCCCCTGCTACCCTGACACTGCCCATTCCATGTTTTGAATGTGTTTTGTCTCATGTCAGCAAGTAATAACTGACTATGAGGCTCAATAGGTCCAGTAATCCCTAGCTAGGACTTCGTGTGCCTTTGGCAAACTGGAATAATAGATGTAATATTATAACAAATATATGCTGCATATTCAGATCAAAAAAGGAGCTTCAGAGAAATAAGAAGCCAATGGATTGAAGAGGGCCTGAGATCACATTAACACTGAGGAATGCTAAAAGAAAACATACATAATGTTTAAAACACACAGAGAGGAGGAGACACTGTGGACTACAAGTCATTATAGCTTCCAGCCTCTCTCTGTCGCTCTCTCTCGGGCTGTCTCGCTCTCTGTCTCTCTCTCGTAGCTGTTCCTGCACTGAGCAGAGGGGGGTGCTGCAGTGTCATCTATTTAAGAGCCTCCCTTTAATCTCTCTCTCTCCCTCCCTCCTTCCCATCTATCTGTGCTGTCCAGAGTAGTATGCCCAAGGCATATGCTGTGTTCACATCGTTGTAGTCTGTGCTGTGTGAGTTATCACACAGCTTAGGATAATATGACACACATTATAGGCTGGGGAGAAGGACGGCAGAAATCTCTCTGATAATGGTTCTGAACAGAGACAGTGTACATTGCAGCTCTACTCCCAATAGGGACTAGAGAGAGAGAGATAGAGCGAGAGAGAGAGGGAGAGAGAGGAGAGAGAGAGAGCGAGAGAGAGAGGGAGAGAGAGAGGGAGAGAAGGAGAGAGAGAGAGGAGAGAAGAGAGAGAGAGAGAGAGAGAGAGAGAGAGAGAGAGAGGAGAGAGGACGAGAGCGAGAGGGAAGAGAGGAGAAGAGGAGAGAGAGAGAGCGAGAGCGGAGAGAGGGAGGAGAGAGAGAGAGAGAGAAAGAGGGGAGAGAGAAGAGAAGGGGAGAGAGGCAGAACATTGAAGAATGAGGGCATGTAGATATTTGGATGAATGATGTACCGTCAACCCAACCAACATTGGGGGTGGGGTATGTCTATATCAAGTATGGGTGGTGAAGTCAGGTGTTCTCAGATAGGCAGAGGAGTCAAAACCATAGATACACTGGACAGAAAGCCTTTGGCAAAAAAGCGCCAAACGCTATGTTCAAATACAGTGCACTACAAAGTACACTACAGTGTCAATTGAGTCTCAGACATATCTCTGAATGGAGTGCCCTGTACGTAAGGTGGGAGGTAGATTCCTCCCTACCTCTCGCCTCACCTCGACCTCCCTCCTTAAGACTGACCAGCGATACAATGTAATCAGAGGCGAGCAAGGTTACGTTGTAGGGTCTAGTGATGTAAACACTAGCCTCCTTTTATCTGCCCTTGCATCTGGACAAGCAGACAAAGTGCTAAAAGGAAATAAATGGGGCCTGACAGCCACATCAAAGGGTTCAGCCAGCGGCTTACTGCTACTTAAGGCACAGGAATGCTGTTGCTAAGCATCAGACTACAACCTATCAGGGCCCAAGGAGTACACGGGTGACCGAGGACTGGCCTTGGAGAGTAGCGAGGGGGGGCATACGGGGGGGGGGGGGGACGGGGAGAAGGAGAGAGGGAGAAAGAGATGGGGGGAAGAGAGAGGAGGGGGAGATAGGGAGAGGAAAAGTGAGGAAGAATGAGGGAAAAGGTAGAGTATCCTGACAGTGGGGGAGGCTGGGGACTCTAGGAGGTTTTGTAGCTTAAAGCAATTGTTAGAAAAAACAAGCTTCTGTTTTTGTTTTCTCTTGACACCATTGCTACTCTTTGCACTTGCAAAGACATGTCTTTTGAAATGTTTTCTCTTTGGGTCTATATAAAAGATCTTTATTTTGTGCGTGAAACTTTTTTTTCATCATATTTCCTTTAGCCTTGCACTGCTTTTTCCCAGATCAGACGAGACAGAAGTTATACATTTATTTGAGTCAACATTTAATACTGGCCTGACACATTTTTCATAATACTTTAATGGCATTTTGTGCTTCATTTCCTCTGATGTTGGAGGTTATGAACATAAGCACACATAAAGATCCTGAAAAACAAAGATGCAAAACAAGAACAGAAAATGAGGTGGAGACACTGACTAACAATACCGAAATAAAATAACAGTTACTATTTACAATGGCAAACAGAACCAATGTTCTAATTTAGACACAAAGACATTTCTCTTATTCAAAGTTAAACTACAGTTTAAACGTCAATAGTACAAAGTTTGACTACGTAGCAGAGTTAATTAAAAGCCTAAAACAAATTATAGTTGCATGTTTTTGACAAAGAAAAACTTAGTGCCTACAAATGAACAAGTCAAGTCAAATCTTGAATAAAACAAATCGGTGTGTGTTTTTTTAGGAGAACATATCTGCATTGGTATGCTGGAAATAATGAGTTAGTTCAGCACAGTAACAGCATCAACTAAGAGAGAAAGTACTTTTAAGGAACCACTTTTAAACCTTTGACCTTGATAACGTGCCCACACACTCGCATGCACAAACCCACACACACACAGACACACACACACACACACACAGACACACACACAACACACATACACACACACACGCACACAAACACACACACACGCGCACACACATACACACAAACATACACACACACACACACACACACACACACACAACACAGACACCCACACACACACACACACACACACACACACAACACAACCACACACCCACCACACACACACACCCCCCACACACACAGCAAGATAACTTTTTTGAGTGTTCTTTAATGAGTCTCCACTTCTAACTCCATGAATGGATCATAGATTGCTGATCATAAGACCAGCAACTTTGGGGTTGTTTTGCTCAGTGGCATAAAGTAAGGTTGCAGTACGAGAAGACACTACTACCCCCTGCCTGTGGTAAAGCTTAGTATTAAACACACAACACACACACAGACACACAACATGTTAACAAGCAAGTCGTCTCACTACCGGAAAGTTGAATCGCCCTATCACCAACTCTTAGATGATATAGGCGAGTTTGTTTTTAAAAAGCCCCTCGGACGACCTTTTCATTTGACTGCCTCTCATAACAGAAAGGGTCATTTAGAGTAAAGTG